>NW_026613500.1:138717-173717 GCF_026213295.1 Gadus chalcogrammus | reverse complement strand
AACCCTAACCCTAACCCTAACCCTAACCCTAACCCTAACCCTAACCCTAACCCTAACCCTAACCCTAACCCTAACCCTAACCCTAACCCTAACCCTAACCCTAACCCTAACCCTAACCCTAACCCTAACCCTAACCCTAACCCTAACCCTAACCCTAACCCTAACCCTAACCCTAACCCTAACCCTAACCCTAACCCTAACCCTAACCCTAACCCTAACCCTAACCCTAACCCTAACCCTAACCCTAACCCTAACCCTAACCCTAACCCTAACCCTAACCCTAACCCTAACCCTAACCCTAACCCTAACCCTAACCCTAACCCTAACCCTAACCCTAACCCTAACCCTAACCCTAACCCTAACCCTAACCCTAACCCTAACCCTAACCCTAACCCTAACCCTAACCCTAACCCTAACCCTAACCCTAACCCTAACCCTAACCCTAACCCTAACCCTAACCCTAACCCTAACCCTAACCCTAACCCTAACCCTAACCCTAACCCTAACCCTAACCCTAACCCTAACCCTAACCCTAACCCTAACCCTAACCCTAACCCTAACCCTAACCCTAACCCTAACCCTAACCCTAACCCTAACCCTAACCCTAACCCTAACCCTAACCCTAACCCTAACCCTAACCCTAACCCTAACCCTAACCCTAACCCTAACCCTAACCCTAACCCTAACCCTAACCCTAACCCTAACCCTAACCCTAACCCTAACCCTAACCCTAACCCTAACCCTAACCCTAACCCTAACCCTAACCCTAACCCTAACCCTAACCCTAACCCTAACCCTAACCCTAACCCTAACCCTAACCCTAACCCTAACCCTAACCCTAACCCTAACCCTAACCCTAACCCTAACCCTAACCCTAACCCTAACCCTAACCCTAACCCTAACCCTAACCCTAACCCTAACCCTAACCCTAACCCTAACCCTAACCCTAACCCTAACCCTAACCCTAACCCTAACCCTAACCCTAACCCTAACCCTAACCCTAACCCTAACCCTAACCCTAACCCTAACCCTAACCCTAACCCTAACCCTAACCCTAACCCTAACCCTAACCCTAACCCTAACCCTAACCCTAACCCTAACCCTAACCCTAACCTAACCCTAACCCTAACCCTAACCCTAACCCTAACCCTAACCCTAACCCTAACCCTAACCCTAACCCTAACCCTAACCCTAACCCTAACCCTAACCCTAACCCTAACCCTAACCCTAACCCTAACCCTAACCCTAACCCTAACCCTAACCCTAACCCTAACCCTAACCCTAACCCTAACCCTAACCCTAACCCTAACCCTAACCCTAACCCTAACCCTAACCCTAACCTAACCCTAACCCTAACCCTAACCCTAACCCTAACCCTAACCCTAACCCTAACCCTAACCCTAACCCTAACCCTAACCCTAACCCTAACCCTAACCCTAACCCTAACCCTAACCCTAACCCTAACCCTAACCCTAACCCTAACCCTAACCCTAACCCTAACCCTAACCCTAACCCTAACCCTAACCCTAACCCTAACCCTAACCCTAACCCTAACCCTAACCCTAACCCTAACCCTAACCCTAACCCTAACCCTAACCCTAACCCTAACCCTAACCCTAACCCTAACCCTAACCCTAACCCTAACCCTAACCCTAACCCTAACCCTAACCCTAACCCTAACCCTAACCCTAACCCTAACCCTAACCCTAACCCTAACCCTAACCCTAACCCTAACCCTAACCCTAACCCTAACCCTAACCCTAACCCTAACCCTAACCCTAACCCTAACCCTAACCCTAACCCTAACCCTAACCCTAACCCTAACCCTAACCCTAACCCTAACCCTAACCCTAACCCTAACCCTAACCCTAACCCTAACCCTAACCCTAACCCTAACCCTAACCCTAACCCTAACCCTAACCCTAACCCTAACCCTAACCCTAACCCTAACCCTAACCCTAACCCTAACCCTAACCCTAACCCTAACCCTAACCCTAACCCTAACCCTAACCCTAACCCTAACCCTAACCCTAACCCTAACCCTAACCCTAACCCTAACCCTAACCCTAACCCTAACCCTAACCCTAACCCTAACCCTAACCCTAACCCTAACCCTAACCCTAACCCTAACCCTAACCCTAACCCTAACCCTAACCCTAACCCTAACCCTAACCCTAACCCTAACCCTAACCCTAACCCTAACCCTAACCCTAACCCTAACCCTAACCCTAACCCTAACCCTAACCCTAACCCTAACCCTAACCCTAACCCTAACCCTAACCCTAACCCTAACCCTAACCCTAACCCTAACCCTAACCCTAACCCTAACCCTAACCCTAACCCTAACCCTAACCCTAACCCTAACCCTAACCCTAACCCTAACCCTAACCCTAACCCTAACCCTAACCCTAACCCTAACCCTAACCCTAACCCTAACCCTAACCCTAACCCTAACCCTAACCCTAACCCTAACCCTAACCCTAACCCTAACCCTAACCCTAACCCTAACCCTAACCCTAACCCTAACCCTAACCCTAACCCTAACCCTAACCCTAACCCTAACCCTAACCCTAACCCTAACCCTAACCCTAACCCTAACCCTAACCCTAACCCTAACCCTAACCCTAACCCTAACCCTAACCCTAACCCTAACCCTAACCCTAACCCTAACCCTAACCCTAACCCTAACCCTAACCCTAACCCTAACCCTAACCCTAACCCTAACCCTAACCCTAACCCTAACCCTAACCCTAACCCTAACCCTAACCCTAACCCTAACCCTAACCCTAACCCTAACCCTAACCCTAACCCTAACCCTAACCCTAACCCTAACCCTAACCCTAACCCTAACCCTAACCCTAACCCTAACCCTAACCTAACCCTAACCCTAACCCTAACCCTAACCCTAACCCTAACCCTAACCCTAACCCTAACCCTAACCCTAACCCTAACCTAACCCTAACCCTAACCCTAACCCTAACCCTAACCCTAACCCTAACCCTAACCCTAACCCTAACCCTAACCCTAACCCTAACCCTAACCCTAACCCTAACCCTAACCCTAACCCTAACCCTAACCCTAACCCTAACCCTAACCCTAACCCTAACCCTAACCCTAACCCTAACCCTAACCCTAACCCTAACCCTAACCCTAACCCTAACCCTAACCCTAACCCTAACCCTAACCCTAACCCTAACCCTAACCCATCTCCAACAGGTCCCCTTCCTTGACACAGTAGTTTTCTTTACAGACACGAAGGATGGACACAAATCATTATCAACTAAGGTTTATTTTAAAGACACAGACAGACATTCACTATTATTTAATTCCAGTTATCACCCCCGGCACACCTTCAGCTCCATTATCAAATCCCAACTAATCCGTTTCCACCGCATCTGTTCTCTACCCCAGCACGTGGAGGAGGCCACCAGGATCCTCTTTAAGGCCCTTAGACCACGTGGCTACTCCAAACGCTTCCTTCGGACCATTAAAGGGGAAGTGATCGCCCTCTTCCAACCAGACCGGCCAGTCCTCCCTGTAAAAAAGTTAGCAGACAAAAAGTTAATTCCATTCATCACCACCTTCTCACGTCAACTAGGCCCCCTCAAGCAAGCTATCAAGCAACATTTTAACTCTGCCATACCCGAAACCGCCCCTCTCGCTTCCTTCACTATACTAATGTCCTACCGCCGTAACAAAAACTTACAGGACCTTCTAGTCCATACGGCATTGAATAAGAAAATACGTACCACCTTCGACCCTTACTTTTCAAACCTCAAGTACATCTCCAGCTCTCGTGCCGGTGTCCCCATCACGCAGTCCTTCACACTACTCTCCTGCAACGTCGTCTATGCCATACAGTGCAGACGTTGCAGGAGCATCTATGTGGGAGAAACGGGGGCAACCATAAAACAGAGACTATATCAACACATTTATCATATACAAAAAGGAACAGACAATAAAAGACTATATAGCCATTTCATTACTCATCACATCACTAACTTCTTACTGTCAGGGCTCGAGACCAACGCCAGTTGGTCTCTGGGCCAGAGGAGAGCTGCGGAACGGAGGTGGATTTATAGGCTGTCCACCACAGCCCCCCATGGCCTCAACGAGGACCCATCTATTCGTCCGGGTCCTCACCAAAGCCTTCCTACAACATATCCTGTTTTAAATCCTTAACATAACCTCTTCCCTCCCCCTCTCCTAACCTTAACCACTCAGCCTATATTTTATTCCTTTCATTTATTTTATTCCTTTTATGTATTTTATTTCATTGATTTTATGATTTTATGGTGATAAAAGTTTATAACGTATTTTAATTGCTTGTGCCCGTGCCCTCCTCTCCTCTAGCCCCATGCAGTTTTGCATGGCGCTTGAGGGAGCGCCCTAACCCAAACCTAACCTTGCCAGAGCCTAGCTAAAAACGTTTTAACTTTATATTGTTCCATATTATTGTATTTTATTTTGTTGCCTCCTTACCTAGTCACCCGTTAGGCCCAACCCACTCCTGGCAACCTTCCGATCAACGACATCTCCTCTTCATCCCGCCCTGGTGGATGACACAAAGCACTCCCATTGGCTGAACAAAAGAACTGATTGACACCCTTCAAGCCCCGCCCTGATGAATGACACGGAACCTACCCATTGGCTGAACAGACCCATTGATTGACACCCTTCAACCTACTTGTTTTTCTTACCTTCTATAAAAATGTTGTTCTGTCTTCACTTACCTATCCTCTGACGAAGCCTAACCGGGTGAAACGTTAGGAACGCTCTCTCCTTTCCTGTGGATGTAAAGTCAGTTAGTATGAGGAACTGTTGTTTTTAGCTACTTTGGAGTATTTTAATTTGGATGCACTTTACTTTTATTCTTTTACTTTATTTGTTTTAATTTACTTTTAAACAAAGTCTTTATTCCTTTACCTGTTCAAAACCTGCATTGGAGCGATTAAACTTTATACCTTTTTCAAAACAACCTGTGGAAATTACCTCATTCCCTCTTTGGTTTTTTAATCTTCTTCAAAATGCTCTTTTGACTGGTGAGTATGGAACTTCTACGTGTTCAGCTTTTTTCGATTTTTTGGACCCTTGGACTGTAGTATTATCTTTGGGACATTCTGCAAACCCCATCGGGCGGATTGGCAAGCACGGCCCACCTCCCAGCTTTAACCTACTCAACAAAACAGATTGGGGAAACCAAGTTTTTGCTAAGCTAACCATGCCTCCTAGCTAAAAAACTTACATCAGCTGACCGGATATAAATTCTTTGTTTTGTTTACTTTATAGTTTTAAACTGCATCTATTGTTTTAAACTCCATTGTTTGCGAACTATAGTTTTTACCTTATTTCTATTAAGTTGATTTTGCATCTTTCTTTTATCATTTCCTTTTATTCTCTATGTTTTCCTCTTTCTTTTAATAGGCCTGGGCCTTTCTTATTTTCATTCCATTTTTTAGTTTTTACGAAATGGCTAATGATTTTAGAAACAGATTTAGCCTATTGGGTAGGCCCACTCACCTTACAGACCCACAGAGACTCATAAAATTGACTCCGGTCGGCACGAGCTCCTCAGCCGATCTAGACCCGAAATTAATCAAACAATATTTTCAACTATTGCAATCCATCCACCACACGGAAATCCTAGAGGAATCGATCAAAACAGGTATCCCACCATTAGGGATGCATAGGAAAGTGACTCAACTGTCAGCATTTATTAAACCGGCGGCACCGGATGATCTGGTCTTAAATCAGATCAAGGAAAATACATTGAAATACATGATTTTAAATTTAAAAACGCTAATACAACATTATACACTTACAATAGCTAAGATCCGTACTCACCTGGGGCCATTTAATAATGAGGCCCTCGACAGAGCCCTCCGGTGGGCCCACCAGCGTTATGGCAGACGCCTTACTCCGTCTTCCATCTCCGCACTTCGGCTGCTGTTGTCTGCCCCTGATCCACCACCACCTGCCGCTCCTCTGCTCCTCTCTGACCCTGGGGCCTTTCCCCCGCTTCCTAGTCGACCACAGTCCACCATGCTACCCTTTAAGCATCGAAACACTCTAATACTTCCCTCCAGACCCTTGGCTATTCCTTCCCTTCTTGCCCTCCCAGCTCTATTCCCCAGTTCAACCCGACGTTTTTCCACATCTACCTCTCAACCACCGCGACCCAGCCGCGTCCCGCTACCACAACGCCCACAACGCTTACCACTCACCAGGCCACGTCCTCCTCCGGTCGTCCCACCGGTGCGGACCCCCTCGGCAGTCGTTGACCCTCCTTGCGTCCTGGAGACGAGCCTTGGCTCGCCCACGCCGGACCCGGAGCCCACAGTCCCCATCCCCACTTCCTCAGCCCCTAGACCCAACCGTCTCTCCCTCGCAGGTGCCGCGACCCGGAAGCGACTCTGCCCGTCGTCGTCCTCCTCGCCGGCGCTGACCACTCCACCTCCTGGTCAGGCGACATCACCTTCCATTAGAGCGAACAACATTATTATTATTAATAAGAATGGTTCGATTCAGAATTCGAACGCACCCACATGTGTTGTGGAGATCCACCCTTGCCCCCTTAGTCCTCCTCTGACCACTCCTACGGTTCCTGCTCTGGCCCCAGTGGGGTTAGGTCCGAGTCGCCAAACCACGACTTCTCCTTCCCTTTTCTCGTCCCCCAGACTTAGTGGTTCCTTCCAGCAGCCCTCCATACACCCCCCTACAAATCGTAAAGCCACCATGTGGTCCCTGGCGATTAGAAAAGACATAGTTTTCACGGGCGACTCCAACCTGGCCCGAATCCCAAAAAGAAAGATGGACGCTATTCAAATTGATAGTTTCCCAGGAGCCACGCTAAGACATTTGACGGCTATCCTTCAGAAACATACCTCTCCTAGGCCCGAAACGAAGCTAGTTCTGTTGTCTATCGGTATTAACAATTGCCTGAGACAACAGACCCACATCACAATAATTAAGGACACACGACGTCTAATCAAGACGGCCAGGGAAACATTCCCTCAGGCTCGCATCGTAATTCCGTTAATAACGGTATCCATTAGGCTATCCGCCACCCAAATCCTTTGCGTTAAAGCCTTCAATGACTTTGTTAGAGACAACATCGAGGGGGTAGACTCACGTGCTAGCTTTCTTAACACCTTACCGTCGCTGAAATTCCAGACTACAAATGATAACATCCATTGGACTCCTCAAACGGCAAATTTCATGCTGGATGACTGGCTATGCCAGCTGGATTTATAGCTAGACCACCAGGCGTAGCGCGGTCCCCCCCGTCCTCTATTTCAAACGTCACTAACCTTTCTGCTCTTCATCTGTCCCCGTCAGAACAGGAGATCCTCGAACGAGGCCTCACCTTCATCGCGACACCGTCACTCCCAGACCGTGACCTGTTGAGACGAGATCTACACACTTACCACAGACGGTTAAAAATTCTCGATTATTTTAAATATAATACAGATTATTTTTACTTACCTTTTACCACTCCGTCCACCTGGGAACCAGCCTTGAAGTCCGTTTCGAAGCCCATACGCCAGCTCATCGCCCAGGACCTCCGCTCCTGCCGTGACCTCCGACCTCGACGTCCTGTAGGGGAGGCCAATATCACGACCGATCAACAACAGGCCCTCAATAAATTAAAATCTCACCACGAGATTATTATTAAACCGGCGGATAAGGGAGGGCAAATTGTAATACAAGACCGCACCAATTACATCTTCGAGGCGACGCGTCAACTTAACGACCCGGTCTACTATCGCCCTCTCACTAATCCTATGTACCTCGAGACCCAAACAATGGTGAGGCTTTTAATTGACCAAATGAAAGAAAAGCACCTCATCAACGCTAAACAGGCTCATTACCTATACGGCCCGGATCTCCCTCGAGCGAGGTTATTTTACCTTCTCCCCAAAATACATAAACCCCCAGAAACTTGGACCCTTCCATTCGTAATTCCCCCAGGACGCCCTATAGTCAGCGACTGTGGCTCCGAATCTTATCACCTGGCAGAGTTCATAGACCATTACATCAACCCCCTATCCCACACCCACCCGAGCTACCTGAAGGACACTTACACATTTGTAAACAAATTAAAGAACCTTACCGTCCCTGTTAACACGTTTATCTTTTCCATTGACGTCGACTCCCTGTACACAAACATCGACACTGTTCTGGGCCTCGAGGCTGTGAAGAAAGCATTGGCTCTGTCACCAGATTCATCTCGTCCCGACACATTTATTTTAAAGTTTTTAGAAATTACCCTTACCCGCAATGACTTTTTATTTGATAAAGCCTTCTTCCTTCAAATATGCGGTTGCGCAATGGGAAGAAAATATTCACCGGCTTACGCAGACATCTACCTCGCAGACTGGGAGGAATCTGCTTTCCTTAAATGCCCGTCACGCCCCCTAGTCTATTACCGTTATCTAGACGACATCTTTGGCCTCTGGGACAAATCAGAAGCCGATTTTAACCATTTTATTCAGATCCTCAACTCACACCACCCCCGTATTAAACTCAAACACACCCTTCATCTCCAACAGGTCCCCTTCCTTGACACAGTAGTTTTCTTTACAGACACGAAGGATGGACACAAATCATTATCAACTAAGGTTTATTTTAAAGACACAGACAGACATTCACTATTATTTAATTCCAGTTATCACCCCCGGCACACCTTCAGCTCCATTATCAAATCCCAACTAATCCGTTTCCACCGCATCTGTTCTCTACCCCAGCACGTGGAGGAGGCCACCAGGATCCTCTTTAAGGCCCTTAGACCACGTGGCTACTCCAAACGCTTCCTTCGGACCATTAAAGGGGAAGTGATCGCCCTCTTCCAACCAGACCGGCCAGTCCTCCCTGTAAAAAAGTTAGCAGACAAAAAGTTAATTCCATTCATCACCACCTTCTCACGTCAACTAGGCCCCCTCAAGCAAGCTATCAAGCAACATTTTAACTCTGCCATACCCGAAACCGCCCCTCTCGCTTCCTTCACTCTCCTTACTAATGTCCTACCGCCGTAACAAAAACTTACAGGACCTTCTAGTCCATACGGCATTGAATAAGAAAATACGTACCACCTTCGACCCTTACTTTTCAAACCTCAAGTACATCTCCAGCTCTCGTGCCGGTGTCCCCATCACGCAGTCCTTCACACTACTCTCCTGCAACGTCGTCTATGCCATACAGTGCAGACGTTGCAGGAGCATCTATGTGGGAGAAACGGGGGCAACCATAAAACAGAGACTATATCAACACATTTATCATATACAAAAAGGAACAGACAATAAAAGACTATATAGCCATTTCATTACTCATCACATCACTAACTTCTTACTGTCAGGGCTCGAGACCAACGCCAGTTGGTCTCTGGGCCAGAGGAGAGCTGCGGAACGGAGGTGGATTTATAGGCTGTCCACCACAGCCCCCCATGGCCTCAACGAGGACCCATCTATTCGTCCGGGTCCTCACCAAAGCCTTCCTACAACATATCCTGTTTTAAATCCTTAACATAACCTCTTCCCTCCCCCTCTCCTAACCTTAACCACTCAGCCTATATTTTATTCCTTTCATTTATTTTATTCCTTTTATGTATTTTATTTCATTGATTTTATGATTTTATGGTGATAAAAGTTTATAACGTATTTTAATTGCTTGTGCCCGTGCCCTCCTCTCCTCTAGCCCCATGCAGTTTTGCATGGCGCTTGAGGGAGCGCCCTAACCCAAACCTAACCCTAACCCTAACCCTAACCCTCTGCACCCGGGTGCAGTTTGGTTAAAACCCCCTACCCTAACCCTAACCCTAACCCTAACCCTAACCTTAACCTTTAGCCTTATTCCCTAACCCTAACCCTTAAAAAAAAAAAAAAAAAAAAAAAAAAAAATTGGTTTTAAGTTATTTTCTCGGCCTAGGAAGGGGCTAGAAACCTAATTCCTGCAGATTCAGGATCGGACCGAGCCCAGCTAAAAAAGGGTTAAAAAAAAAAAAAAAAAAGATTAACTCTCTCGGCACTCTCCCATGTGCCGCTGCGCGGCACATGGTTGAGTGCCCTCTACTCAACCTAACCCTTAAAAAAAAAAAATAAAAAAAAATATTGGTTTTAAGTTATTTTCTCGGCCTAGGAAGGGGTTAGAAACATAATTCCTGCAGATTCAGGATCGGACCGAGCCCAGCTAAAAAAGGGTTAGAAAAAAAAAAAAAAAAAAAAGAAACCATAACCCAAACAATTTGACCCAGTGAATGGGTCATGACATGACTTGAGCCAACACAGACTACCCGATCGACTACCAGACAACTTCACCAAACCAAGTAAGTGCAATAACAACTTCACCAAACCAAGTAAGTGCAATAACCGCCTCTCCATGCATTGTCAATGGGGGAAATCTGTTTTGGGGGAAATGCAGCCATGGGCGGCGCCATCTTGAAAAAAAAAAAAAAAAAAAAATTGAATGAATTTTCAAAATTCGAATTAGAAAAACAACAACAAACAAAATTTGAATTTTCAAATTTCAAAAAAAAAAAAAAAAAAAAAAAAAAAAAATCTTATTAAAAAAAAAAAAAAAAAAAAAAAATTAATGAATTTTCACATTAAAAAAAAAAAGACTCGAAATGGCCTAAAACGTGCTCCTAGACACTTTCTGTGGGAACTTATTTTTTTACTAACAAATTTTCTTGACTCCACACTTAGAAAAAAAAAAAAAAAAAATGAAAATCCCATTTTCTATACCAAAACAAGCCACCAGGTGGCCAAAATTTTGCACAAAGGTCGGCCTCATAAAATCCTACCACCCAACCCCAACCATGATCCCATGATCCACCCCCTTCCCCCGTGAGGTCGATTTTAAAAGTCGTCCAATGTTAAAACTTGGGGCTCCAAATTGCTCCAAATTTCTAGGGGATGTAGAAGGGACCAAGGGCTACCACTGGCACTATTCAGAATTCCCATGATCCAATAAAAAAAAAAAACGCTTCACTTTTAAACTTTAAAATCGAAATTGCAGTACCCAAAAAAAACGCCAGGGGCGCCACATTTTTTAAGCAAGTCCGCTGGGCCTAGACCTATCCTTGGGTGGTAAAAGAATTCCCATGATCCACTCGGTTCTTGAACTAGCTCAAAAATGCCGTTTTTCAAAAGTGGTAGATGGCTCTTAACCTAACCCTAACCCTAACCCTAACCCTAACCCTAACCCTAACCCTAACCCTCTGCACCCGGGTGCAGTTTGGTTAAAACCCCCTACCCTAACCCTAACCCTAACCCTAACCCTAACCCTAACCTTAACCTTTAGCCTTATTCCCTAACCCTAACCCTTAAAAAAAAAAAAAAAAAAAAAAAAAAAAAAATTGGTTTTAAGTTATTTTCTCGGCCTAGGAAGGGGCTAGAAACCTAATTCCTGCAGATTCAGGATCGGACCGAGCCCAGCTAAAAAAGGGTTAAAAAAAAAAAAAAAAAAGATTAACTCTCTCGGCACTCTCCCATGTGCCGCTGCGCGGCACATGGTTGAGTGCCCTCTACTCAACCTAACCCTTAAAAAAAAAAAATAAAAAAAAATATTGGTTTTAAGTTATTTTCTCGGCCTAGGAAGGGGTTAGAAACATAATTCCTGCAGATTCAGGATCGGACCGAGCCCAGCTAAAAAAGGGTTAGAAAAAAAAAAAAAAAAAAAAGAAACCATAACCCAAACAATTTGACCCAGTGAATGGGTCATGACATGACTTGAGCCAACACAGACTACCCGATCGACTACCAGACAACTTCACCAAACCAAGTAAGTGCAATAACAACTTCACCAAACCAAGTAAGTGCAATAACCGCCTCTCCATGCATTGTCAATGGGGGAAATCTGTTTTGGGGGAAATGCAGCCATGGGCGGCGCCATCTTGAAAAAAAAAAAAAAAAAAAATTGAATGAATTTTCAAAATTCGAATTAGAAAAACAACAACAAACAAAATTTGAATTTTCAAATTTCAAAAAAAAAAAAAAAAAAAAAAAAAAAAAAATCTTATTAAAAAAAAAAAAAAAAAAAAAAAAATTAATGAATTTTCACATTAAAAAAAAAAAGACTCGAAATGGCCTAAAACGTGCTCCTAGACACTTTCTGTGGGAACTTATTTTTTTACTAACAAATTTTCTTGACTCCACACTTAGAAAAAAAAAAAAAAAAAATGAAAATCCCATTTTCTATACCAAAACAAGCCACCAGGTGGCCAAAATTTTGCACAAAGGTCGGCCTCATAAAATCCTACCACCCAACCCCAACCATGATCCCATGATCCACCCCCTTCCCCCGTGAGGTCGATTTTAAAAGTCGTCCAATGTTAAAACTTGGGGCTCCAAATTGCTCCAAATTTCTAGGGGATGTAGAAGGGACCAAGGGCTACCACTGGCACTATTCAGAATTCCCATGATCCAATAAAAAAAAAAAACGCTTCACTTTTAAACTTTAAAATCGAAATTGCAGTACCCAAAAAAAACGCCAGGGGCGCCACATTTTTTAAGCAAGTCCGCTGGGCCTAGACCTATCCTTGGGTGGTAAAAGAATTCCCATGATCCACTCGGTTCTTGAACTAGCTCAAAAATGCCGTTTTTCAAAAGTGGTAGATGGCTCTTAACCTAACCCTAACCCTAACCCTAACCCTAACCCTAACCCTAACCCTAACCCTAACCCTAACCCTAACCCATGGCGCATGAGGGAGCGCCCTAACCCAAACCTAACCTTGCCAGAGCCTAGCTAAACGTTTTAAACTTTATGCTTTTCCATATTGTCATATTTTTTGTATATTATTATTTGTTGCCTCATTCCATTACCCAGTCACCTACTAGGCCACACCCACTCCTGGCAACTTTCCAGCTGACGGCACCTCCTCCTGATCCCGCTCCGGATGACACCAAGCATACCTATTGGCTGAACAGAAAACATGATTGACACCCTTCAACCCCCGCCCTGTGGATGACACGAAACCTACCCATTGGCTAAACAGAACATTTGATTGACACCCTTCAACCTACTTGTGTTTCTTACCTTCTATAAAATGTTGTTTTGTCCTCCTTTTCACCTATCCTCTGACGAAGCCTAACCGGGTGAAACGTTAGGAACACTCTCTATCCTGTTGATGTAAAGTTAGTTAGTCTAGGGAACCTTTGTTTTAGCAACTTTGGAGTTTTTAACTTGGATTTACTTTGTTTTATCCTTTATTTCTTTTATTTTCGCTTGTTTTAACCTATTTTTAAGCAAAGTCTGTTTTTTACTCTGTCAAACTGCATTTTGGAGCGATTAAACTTTTTACTTTTTCAACACCTGTGGAAATTATCTTATTCCCTTTTGTTTTTAAATCGAATCTCCTGCAAATGCTTTTTCGACGGGTGAGTACAGAGACATCTACGTGCTCAGCTTTTTTTAACTTTGGACTTTGAAACGGTTTTTGGGATATTCTACAACCCCATCGGGTGGATCAACGGAACCCTGTCTCCTGACCCAGGCACACCCTATCTTCCAGCCAAAGACTATTCGGCTGAACCTATTGGGGAAATCGTTGCTAAGCTAACCATGCTGTCTAGCTAAAAGTTATTACAACCAGCTGACCGGATATGATCTTACTATTCTGTACTCTTTGCTTATCTTATGGTTATAACTGAATCTATTGTTTTAAGTCTCCATTTTTTGCAATCCATGGTTTTAACCTTATTTCTATTTGGCTGATTTTACATCTCTCTTTTATCTTTTCCTTCTTTTTTCTATATTGACTCCTTTTAAACTCCAACTCCCACACCCCCTCCTGTTTCTTTAAATAGGTCCAGGCCCTTTTTATTATCATTCCATTTTTTCTTCCAACAAAATGGCAAATGATTTTAGAAACAGGTTTGGCCTATTGGGTAGTCCCACTCACCCCACAGACCCACAGAAACCCTCTCTTTTAAAATTAACTCCGGTTGTGACGGGTCTTTTAACCGATCTAGACCCGAAACTAATTAAACACTATTTTAAACTATTACAATCCCTGCATCATATAGAAATCTTAGAAGAATCAATTAGAACAGGGATCCCACCATTAGGCATGGCTAGGAAAGTGACTCAACTCACAGCATTTATCAAACCGGCAGCACCTGACGATCTGGTCTTAAACCAAATTAAAGACAACACAATGGAATACATGATCCTAAATCTAAAGACTTTAATTAAACATTATACACATACAATAGAACAGATCCGCACCAACTTGGGGCCATTTAATAAAGAGGCCCTCGACAGAGCCCTTCGGTGGGCCCATCAGCGCTATGGCAGACGCCTTACTCCGTCCTCCATCTCCGCACTTCGGCTGCTACTGTCGACCTCGGATCCGCCACCGCCTGCCATTCCCTTGCTTCTCTCGGACCCTGGAGCCTTTCCACCGCTTCCCAGACGACCACAATCCACTACGACACCTTTTAAACATAGAAACACTTTAATCCTACCGTCCAGGCCGTTAATTACTTCTTCCCCTCTTTCCCTTCCACCCCTATGCCCTAACTTAACCCAACGTTCTTCTCCCACATCTGTATTCATATCTCCCCCTGAACTACCACAGCCTAGCCGTCTCCCGCTACCACAGCGTCTACCAGTGACCAGGCCGCGTCCACCTCCGGTTGTCCCACCGATGCGGACCACCTCGGCAGTTGTTGACCCTCCCAGTGTCTTACAGACTAGCCCCGGATCTCCTACTCCGGACCTCGAACCCATAGCCACGATTCCCGCGTCCGTAACCCCTAGACCCAACCGTCTCTCCAAGTCACGAAAAAAACTCTGCCCGTCGTCCTCATCACCGGCGCTGACCTCTCCATTACCTGGCCAGGCTGAGGAACTTTCTCTGATTACGAAGAAGATAAACATCTCCGAGAATAGTTCAGATCAAAAATCTGACCCTAGTGACGATGAGATTCACCCTGGCCTCTTCATGCCCCCTCCGACCACTCCTGCGGTTGTTGCCCTTACCCCAGTGGGTAAGAATCCGAGTCCCCGAGCCCAGACTTCGCCTTCAGTTTTCTCCTATTCTATGCTCGGTGCTGCTTCCCACCAGCCCTGCATACACCCCCCCACGAGCCGCAAGGCCTCTGCTTGGTCCCTCCCTATCATGAAACCCATAGTCATTACGGGCGATTCCAACTTGGCCCGAATCCCAAAGAATAGAATGGACGACATACAGATAGACAGTTTTCCTGGAGCTACGTTGAGGCATCTCACAGCCATCCTATTGAAACACACGTCTCCCATATCGGATACTGAACTTATTTTGTTGTCCATCGGTCTTAACAACTGCCTTAGACAACAAACAGCCATAACCATTATTAAGGACACCCGACGGTTAATCAAGACGGCTAGAAAAACATTCCCCGAGGCACGCATTATTATTCCCCTATTAACGGTATCTACTAGGCTATCCGCCTCCCAACTCCGTTGCGTCAAATCGTTCAATGATTTTGTGAAAGAGAAGGTAGAGGACGTTGACCCACGTGCGGGTTACCTCAACACACTGTCCACTCTTAAATTTCAGACCGTCCACGACAACATTCACTGGACCCCGGGGACAGCGAAGTCCATGTTAGACGATTGGTTAACTCAGCTGGATTTATTATCTCTCTCGCCCCTTCGTCCGTCCCGGTCCTCATTATAACCTCCCTAACATCATTTCCCTTATCATAACTACTTCCCTTCCCCTCTTCTAAACATAACCCCAACCCAATATCATATTCCTTTATTATTTTTATTGTTATAACCTCCCAGTATCCTTTTCCTAAACATAACCACTTCCCTCCCCCTTTCCTAACCCTAACCATTTCCCCTTTTAATGATTTTATTTCTTTTAATTGATTTTATGGTAGCAAATGTTTTTAAACGTATCTTCAAATTGCTTGTGCCCGTGCCCTCCTCTCCTCTAGCCCCATGCAGGTTTGCATGGCGCATGAGGGAGCGCCCTAACCCAAACCTAACCTTGCCAGAGCCTAGCTAAACGTTTTAAACTTTATGCTTTTCCATATTGTCATATTTTTTGTATATTATTATTTGTTGCCTCATTCCATTACCCAGTCACCTACTAGGCCACACCCACTCCTGGCAACTTTCCAGCTGACGGCACCTCCTCCTGATCCCGCTCCGGATGACACCAAGCATACCTATTGGCTGAACAGAAAACATGATTGACACCCTTCAACCCCCGCCCTGTGGATGACACGAAACCTACCCATTGGCTAAACAGAACATTTGATTGACACCCTTCAACCTACTTGTGTTTCTTACCTTCTATAAAATGTTGTTTTGTCCTCCTTTTCACCTATCCTCTGACGAAGCCTAACCGGGTGAAACGTTAGGAACACTCTCTATCCTGTTGATGTAAAGTTAGTTAGTCTAGGGAACCTTTGTTTTAGCAACTTTGGAGTTTTTAACTTGGATTTACTTTGTTTTATCCTTTATTTCTTTTATTTTCGCTTGTTTTAACCTATTTTTAAGCAAAGTCTGTTTTTTACTCTGTCAAACTGC
Source organism: Gadus chalcogrammus (assembly GCF_026213295.1). NCBI lineage: Eukaryota > Metazoa > Chordata > Actinopteri > Gadiformes > Gadidae > Gadus > Gadus chalcogrammus. The sequence goes on along the minus strand of NW_026613500.1, from coordinate 157,196 downwards.
ATTTTGGAGCGATTAAACTTTTTACTTTTTCAACACCTGTGGAAATTATCTTATTCCCTTTTGTTTTTAAATCGAATCTCCTGCAAATGCTTTTTCGACGGGTGAGTACAGAGACATCTACGTGCTCAGCTTTTTTTAACTTTGGACTTTGAAACGGTTTTTGGGATATTCTACAACCCCATCGGGTGGATCAACGGAACCCTGTCTCCTGACCCAGGCACACCCTATCTTCCAGCCAAAGACTATTCGGCTGAACCTATTGGGGAAATCGTTGCTAAGCTAACCATGCTGTCTAGCTAAAAGTTATTACAACCAGCTGACCGGATATGATCTTACTATTCTGTACTCTTTGCTTATCTTATGGTTATAACTGAATCTATTGTTTTAAGTCTCCATTTTTTGCAATCCATGGTTTTAACCTTATTTCTATTTGGCTGATTTTACATCTCTCTTTTATCTTTTCCTTCTTTTTTCTATATTGACTCCTTTTAAACTCCAACTCCCACACCCCCTCCTGTTTCTTTAAATAGGTCCAGGCCCTTTTATTATCATTCCATTTTTTCTTCCAACAAAATGGCAAATGATTTTAGAAACAGGTTTGGCCTATTGGGTAGTCCCACTCACCCCACAGACCCACAGAAACCCTCTCTTTTAAAATTAACTCCGGTTGTGACGGGTCTTTTAACCGATCTAGACCCGAAACTAATTAAACACTATTTTAAACTATTACAATCCCTGCATCATATAGAAATCTTAGAAGAATCAATTAGAACAGGGATCCCACCATTAGGCATGGCTAGGAAAGTGACTCAACTCACAGCATTTATCAAACCGGCAGCACCTGACGATCTGGTCTTAAACCAAATTAAAGACAACACAATGGAATACATGATCCTAAATCTAAAGACTTTAATTAAACATTATACACATACAATAGAACAGATCCGCACCAACTTGGGGCCATTTAATAAGAGGCCCTCGACAGAGCCCTTCGGTGGGCCCATCAGCGCTATGGCAGACGCCTTACTCCGTCCTCCATCTCCGCACTTCGGCTGCTACTGTCGACCTCGGATCCGCCACCGCCTGCCATTCCCTTGCTTCTCTCGGACCCTGGAGCCTTTCCACCGCTTCCCAGACGACCACAATCCACTACGACACCTTTTAAACATAGAAACACTTTAATCCTACCGTCCAGGCCGTTAATTACTTCTTCCCCTCTTTCCCTTCCACCCCTATGCCCTAACTTAACCCAACGTTCTTCTCCCACATCTGTATTCATATCTCCCCCTGAACTACCACAGCCTAGCCGTCTCCCGCTACCACAGCGTCTACCAGTGACCAGGCCGCGTCCACCTCCGGTTGTCCCACCGATGCGGACCACCTCGGCAGTTGTTGACCCTCCCAGTGTCTTACAGACTAGCCCCGGATCTCCTACTCCGGACCTCGAACCCATAGCCACGATTCCCGCGTCCGTAACCCCTAGACCCAACCGTCTCTCCAAGTCACGAAAAAAACTCTGCCCGTCGTCCTCATCACCGGCGCTGACCTCTCCATTACCTGGCCAGGCTGAGGAACTTTCTCTGATTACGAAGAAGATAAACATCTCCGAGAATAGTTCAGATCAAAAATCTGACCCTAGTGACGATGAGATTCACCCTGGCCTCTTCATGCCCCCTCCGACCACTCCTGCGGTTGTTGCCCTTACCCCAGTGGGTAAGAATCCGAGTCCCCGAGCCCAGACTTCGCCTTCAGTTTTCTCCTATTCTATGCTCGGTGCTGCTTCCCACCAGCCCTGCATACACCCCCCCACGAGCCGCAAGGCCTCTGCTTGGTCCCTCCCTATCATGAAACCCATAGTCATTACGGGCGATTCCAACTTGGCCCGAATCCCAAAGAATAGAATGGACGACATACAGATAGACAGTTTTCCTGGAGCTACGTTGAGGCATCTCACAGCCATCCTATTGAAACACACGTCTCCCATATCGGATACTGAACTTATTTTGTTGTCCATCGGTCTTAACAACTGCCTTAGACAACAAACAGCCATAACCATTATTAAGGACACCCGACGGTTAATCAAGACGGCTAGAAAAACATTCCCCGAGGCACGCATTATTATTCCCCTATTAACGGTATCTACTAGGCTATCCGCCTCCCAACTCCGTTGCGTCAAATCGTTCAATGATTTTGTGAAAGAGAAGGTAGAGGACGTTGACCCACGTGCGGGTTACCTCAACACACTGTCCACTCTTAAATTTCAGACCGTCCACGACAACATTCACTGGACCCCGGGGACAGCGAAGTCCATGTTAGACGATTGGTTAACTCAGCTGGATTTATTATCTCTCTCGCCCCTTCGTCCGTCCCGGTCCTCATTATAACCTCCCTAACATCATTTCCCTTATCATAACTACTTCCCTTCCCCTCTTCTAAACATAACCCCAACCCAATATCATATTCCTTTATTATTTTTATTGTTATAACCTCCCAGTATCCTTTTCCTAAACATAACCACTTCCCTCCCCCTTTCCTAACCCTAACCATTTCCCCTTTTAATGATTTTATTTCTTTTAATTGATTTTATGGTAGCAAATGTTTTTAAACGTATCTTCAAATTGCTTGTGCCCGTGCCCTCCTCTCCTCTAGCCCCATGCAGGTTTGCATGGCGCATGAGGGAGCGCCCTAACCCAAACCTAACCTTGCCAGAGCCTAGCTAAACGTTTTAAACTTTATGCTTTTCCATATTGTCATATTTTTTGTATATTATTATTTGTTGCCTCATTCCATTACCCAGTCACCTACTAGGCCACACCCACTCCTGGCAACTTTCCAGCTGACGGCACCTCCTCCTGATCCCGCTCCGGATGACACCAAGCATACCTATTGGCTGAACAGAAAACATGATTGACACCCTTCAACCCCCGCCCTGTGGATGACACGAAACCTACCCATTGGCTAAACAGAACATTTGATTGACACCCTTCAACCTACTTGTGTTTCTTACCTTCTATAAAATGTTGTTTTGTCCTCCTTTTCACCTATCCTCTGACGAAGCCTAACCGGGTGAAACGTTAGGAACACTCTCTATCCTGTTGATGTAAAGTTAGTTAGTCTAGGGAACCTTTGTTTTAGCAACTTTGGAGTTTTTAACTTGGATTTACTTTGTTTTATCCTTTATTTCTTTTATTTTCGCTTGTTTTAACCTATTTTTAAGCAAAGTCTGTTTTTTACTCTGTCAAACTGCATTTTGGAGCGATTAAACTTTTTACTTTTTCAACACCTGTGGAAATTATCTTATTCCCTTTTGTTTTTAAATCGAATCTCCTGCAAATGCTTTTTCGACGGGTGAGTACAGAGACATCTACGTGCTCAGCTTTTTTTAACTTTGGACTTTGAAACGGTTTTTGGGATATTCTACAACCCCATCGGGTGGATCAACGGAACCCTGTCTCCTGACCCAGGCACACCCTATCTTCCAGCCAAAGACTATTCGGCTGAACCTATTGGGGAAATCGTTGCTAAGCTAACCATGCTGTCTAGCTAAAAGTTATTACAACCAGCTGACCGGATATGATCTTACTATTCTGTACTCTTTGCTTATCTTATGGTTATAACTGAATCTATTGTTTTAAGTCTCCATTTTTTGCAATCCATGGTTTTAACCTTATTTCTATTTGGCTGATTTTACATCTCTCTTTTATCTTTTCCTTCTTTTTTCTATATTGACTCCTTTTAAACTCCAACTCCCACACCCCCTCCTGTTTCTTTAAATAGGTCCAGGCCCTTTTTATTATCATTCCATTTTTTCTTCCAACAAAATGGCAAATGATTTTAGAAACAGGTTTGGCCTATTGGGTAGTCCCACTCACCCCACAGACCCACAGAAACCCTCTCTTTTAAAATTAACTCCGGTTGTGACGGGTCTTTTAACCGATCTAGACCCGAAACTAATTAAACACTATTTTAAACTATTACAATCCCTGCATCATATAGAAATCTTAGAAGAATCAATTAGAACAGGGATCCCACCATTAGGCATGGCTAGGAAAGTGACTCAACTCACAGCATTTATCAAACCGGCAGCACCTGACGATCTGGTCTTAAACCAAATTAAAGACAACACAATGGAATACATGATCCTAAATCTAAAGACTTTAATTAAACATTATACACATACAATAGAACAGATCCGCACCAACTTGGGGCCATTTAATAAAGAGGCCCTCGACAGAGCCCTTCGGTGGGCCCATCAGCGCTATGGCAGACGCCTTACTCCGTCCTCCATCTCCGCACTTCGGCTGCTACTGTCGACCTCGGATCCGCCACCGCCTGCCATTCCCTTGCTTCTCTCGGACCCTGGAGCCTTTCCACCGCTTCCCAGACGACCACAATCCACTACGACACCTTTTAAACATAGAAACACTTTAATCCTACCGTCCAGGCCGTTAATTACTTCTTCCCCTCTTTCCCTTCCACCCCTATGCCCTAACTTAACCCAACGTTCTTCTCCCACATCTGTATTCATATCTCCCCCTGAACTACCACAGCCTAGCCGTCTCCCGCTACCACAGCGTCTACCAGTGACCAGGCCGCGTCCACCTCCGGTTGTCCCACCGATGCGGACCACCTCGGCAGTTGTTGACCCTCCCAGTGTCTTACAGACTAGCCCCGGATCTCCTACTCCGGACCTCGAACCCATAGCCACGATTCCCGCGTCCGTAACCCCTAGACCCAACCGTCTCTCCAAGTCACGAAAAAAACTCTGCCCGTCGTCCTCATCACCGGCGCTGACCTCTCCATTACCTGGCCAGGCTGAGGAACTTTCTCTGATTACGAAGAAGATAAACATCTCCGAGAATAGTTCAGATCAAAAATCTGACCCTAGTGACGATGAGATTCACCCTGGCCTCTTCATGCCCCCTCCGACCACTCCTGCGGTTGTTGCCCTTACCCCAGTGGGTAAGAATCCGAGTCCCCGAGCCCAGACTTCGCCTTCAGTTTTCTCCTATTCTATGCTCGGTGCTGCTTCCCACCAGCCCTGCATACACCCCCCCACGAGCCGCAAGGCCTCTGCTTGGTCCCTCCCTATCATGAAACCCATAGTCATTACGGGCGATTCCAACTTGGCCCGAATCCCAAAGAATAGAATGGACGACATACAGATAGACAGTTTTCCTGGAGCTACGTTGAGGCATCTCACAGCCATCCTATTGAAACACACGTCTCCCATATCGGATACTGAACTTATTTTGTTGTCCATCGGTCTTAACAACTGCCTTAGACAACAAACAGCCATAACCATTATTAAGGACACCCGACGGTTAATCAAGACGGCTAGAAAAACATTCCCCGAGGCACGCATTATTATTCCCCTATTAACGGTATCTACTAGGCTATCCGCCTCCCAACTCCGTTGCGTCAAATCGTTCAATGATTTTGTGAAAGAGAAGGTAGAGGACGTTGACCCACGTGCGGGTTACCTCAACACACTGTCCACTCTTAAATTTCAGACCGTCCACGACAACATTCACTGGACCCCGGGGACAGCGAAGTCCATGTTAGACGATTGGTTAACTCAGCTGGATTTATTATCTCTCTCGCCCCTTCGTCCGTCCCGGTCCTCATTATAACCTCCCTAACATCATTTCCCTTATCATAACTACTTCCCTTCCCCTCTTCTAAACATAACCCCAACCCAATATCATATTCCTTTATTATTTTTATTGTTATAACCTCCCAGTATCCTTTTCCTAAACATAACCACTTCCCTCCCCCTTTCCTAACCCTAACCATTTCCCCTTTTAATGATTTTATTTCTTTTAATTGATTTTATGGTAGCAAATGTTTTTAAACGTATCTTCAAATTGCTTGTGCCCGTGCCCTCCTCTCCTCTAGCCCCATGCAGGTTTGCATGGCGCATGAGGGAGCGCCCTAACCCAAACCTAACCTTGCCAGAGCCTAGCTAAACGTTTTAAACTTTATGCTTTTCCATATTGTCATATTTTTTGTATATTATTATTTGTTGCCTCATTCCATTACCCAGTCACCTACTAGGCCACACCCACTCCTGGCAACTTTCCAGCTGACGGCACCTCCTCCTGATCCCGCTCCGGATGACACCAAGCATACCTATTGGCTGAACAGAAAACATGATTGACACCCTTCAACCCCCGCCCTGTGGATGACACGAAACCTACCCATTGGCTAAACAGAACATTTGATTGACACCCTTCAACCTACTTGTGTTTCTTACCTTCTATAAAATGTTGTTTTGTCCTCCTTTTCACCTATCCTCTGACGAAGCCTAACCGGGTGAAACGTTAGGAACACTCTCTATCCTGTTGATGTAAAGTTAGTTAGTCTAGGGAACCTTTGTTTAGCAACTTTGGAGTTTTTAACTTGGATTTACTTTGTTTTATCCTTTATTTCTTTTATTTCGCTTGTTTTAACCTATTTTTAAGCAAAGTCTGTTTTTTACTCTGTCAAACTGCATTTTGGAGCGATTAAACTTTTTACTTTTTCAACACCTGTGGAAATTATCTTATTCCCTTTTGTTTTTAAATCGAATCTCCTGCAAATGCTTTTTCGACGGGTGAGTACAGAGACATCTACGTGCTCAGCTTTTTTAACTTTGGACTTTGAAACGGTTTTTGGGATATTCTACAACCCCATCGGGTGGATCAACGGAACCCTGTCTCCTGACCCAGGCACACCCTATCTTCCAGCCAAAGACTATTCGGCTGAACCTATTGGGGAAATCGTTGCTAAGCTAACCATGCTGTCTAGCTAAAAGTTATTACAACCAGCTGACCGGATATGATCTTACTATTCTGTACTCTTTGCTTATCTTATGGTTATAACTGAATCTATTGTTTTAAGTCTCCATTTTTTGCAATCCATGGTTTTAACCTTATTTCTATTTGGCTGATTTTACATCTCTCTTTTATCTTTTCCTTCTTTTTTCTATATTGACTCCTTTTAAACTCCAACTCCCACACCCCCTCCTGTTTCTTTAAATAGGTCCAGGCCCTTTTTATTATCATTCCATTTTTTCTTCCAACAAAATGGCAAATGATTTTAGAAACAGGTTTGGCCTATTGGGTAGTCCCACTCACCCCACAGACCCACAGAAACCCTCTCTTTTAAAATTAACTCCGGTTGTGACGGGTCTTTTAACCGATCTAGACCCGAAACTAATTAAACACTATTTTAAACTATTACAATCCCTGCATCATATAGAAATCTTAGAAGAATCAATTAGAACAGGGATCCCACCATTAGGCATGGCTAGGAAAGTGACTCAACTCACAGCATTTATCAAACCGGCAGCACCTGACGATCTGGTCTTAAACCAAATTAAAGACAACACAATGGAATACATGATCCTAAATCTAAAGACTTTAATTAAACATTATACACATACAATAGAACAGATCCGCACCAACTTGGGGCCATTTAATAAAGAGGCCCTCGACAGAGCCCTTCGGTGGGCCCATCAGCGCTATGGCAGACGCCTTACTCCGTCCTCCATCTCCGCACTTCGGCTGCTACTGTCGACCTCGGATCCGCCACCGCCTGCCATTCCCTTGCTTCTCTCGGACCCTGGAGCCTTTCCACCGCTTCCCAGGACGACCACAATCCACTACGACACCTTTTAAACATAGAAAACACTTTAATCCTACCGTCCAGGCCGTTAATTACTTCTTCCCCTCTTTCCCTTCCACCCCTATGCCCTAACTTAACCCAACGTTCTTCTCCCACATCTGTATTCATATCTCCCCCTGAACTACCACAGCCTAGCCGTCTCCCGCTACCACAGCGTCTACCAGTGACCAGGCCGCGTCCACCTCCGGTTGTCCCACCGATGCGGACCACCTCGGCAGTTGTTGACCCTCCCAGTGTCTTACAGACTAGCCCCGGATCTCCTACTCCGGACCTCGAACCCATAGCCACGATTCCCGCGTCCGTAACCCCTAGACCCAACCGTCTCTCCAAGTCACGAAAAAAACTCTGCCCGTCGTCCTCATCACCGGCGCTGACCTCTCCATTACCTGGCCAGGCTGAGGAACTTTCTCTGATTACGAAGAAGATAAACATCTCCGAGAATAGTTCAGATCAAAAATCTGACCCTAGTGACGATGAGATTCACCCTGGCCTCTTCATGCCCCCTCCGACCACTCCTGCGGTTGTTGCCCTTACCCCAGTGGGTAAGAATCCGAGTCCCCGAGCCCAGACTTCGCCTTCAGTTTTCTCCTATTCTATGCTCGGTGCTGCTTCCCACCAGCCCTGCATACACCCCCCCACGAGCCGCAAGGCCTCTGCTTGGTCCCTCCCTATCATGAAACCCATAGTCATTACGGGCGATTCCAACTTGGCCCGAATCCCAAAGAATAGAATGGACGACATACAGATAGACAGTTTTCCTGGAGCTACGTTGAGGCATCTCACAGCCATCCTATTGAAACACACGTCTCCCATATCGGATACTGAACTTATTTTGTTGTCCATCGGTCTTAACAACTGCCTTAGACAAACAAACAGCCATAACCATTATTAAGGACACCCGACGGTTAATCAAGACGGCTAGAAAAACATTCCCCGAGGCACGCATTATTATTCCCCTATTAACGGTATCTACTAGGCTATCCGCCTCCCAACTCCGTTGCGTCAAATCGTTCAATGATTTTGTGAAAGAGAAGGTAGAGGACGTTGACCCACGTGCGGGTTACCTCAACACACTGTCCACTCTTAAATTTCAGACCCGTCCACGACAACATTCACTGGACCCCGGGGACAGCGAAGTCCATGTTAGACGATTGGTTAACTCAGCTGGATTTATTATCTCTCTCGCCCCTTCGTCCGTCCCGGTCCTCATTATAACCTCCCTAACATCATTTCCCTTATCATAACTACTTCCCTTCCCCTCTTCTAAACATAACCCCAACCCAATATCATATTCCTTTATTATTTTTATTGTTATAAACCTCCCAGTATCCTTTTCCTAAACATAACCACTTCCCTCCCCCTTTCCTAACCCTAACCATTTCCCCTTTTAATGATTTTATTTCTTTTAATTGAATTTTATGGTAGCAAATGTTTTTAAACGTATCTTCAAATTGCTTGTGCCCGTGCCCTCCTCTCCTCTAGCCCCATGCAGGTTTGCATGGCGCATGAGGGAGCGCCCTAACCCAAACCTAACCCTAACCCTAACCCATGTGCCGCGCAGCGGCACATGGTTGAGTGCCCTCTACTCAACCTAACCCTTAAAAAAAAAAAAAAAAAAATATTGGTTTTAAGTTATTTTCTCGGCCTAGGAAGGGGTTTAGAAACATAATTCCTGCAGATTCAGGATCGGACCGAGCCCAGCTAAAAAAGGGTTAAAAAAAAAAAAAAAAAAGATTAACTCTCTCGGCACTCTCCCATGTGCCGCTGCGCGGCACATGTTTGAGTGCCCTCTACTCAACCTAACCCTTAAAAAAAAAAAAATAAATATTGGTTTTAAGTTATTTTCTCGGCCTAGGAAGGGGTTAGAAACATAATTCCTGCAGATTCAGGATCGGACCGAGCCCAGCTAAAAAAGGGTTAGAAAAAAAAAAAAAAAAAAAAAGAAACCAAAACCCAAACAATTTGACCCCAGTGAATGGGTCATGACATGACTTGAGCCAACACAGACTACCGATCGACTACCAGACAACTTCACCAAACCAAGTAAGTGCAATAACAACTTCACCAAACCAAGTAAGTGCAATAACCGCCTCTCCATGCATTGTCAATGGGGGAAATCTGTTTTGGGGGAAATGCAGCCATGGGCGGCGCCATCTTGAAAAAAAAAAAAAAAAAAAATTGAATGAATTTTCAAAATTCGAATTAGAAAAACAACAACAAACAAAATTTGAATTTTCAAATTTCAAAAAAAAAAAAAAAAAAAAAAAAAAAAAATGTATTTAAAAAAAAAAAAAAAAAAAAAAAATTAATGAATTTTCACATTAAAAAAAAAAAGACTCGAAATGGCCTAAAACGTGCTCCTAGACACTTTCTGTGGGAACCTATTTTTTACTAACAAATTTTCTTGACTCCACACTTAGAAAAAAAAAAAAAAAAAAATGAAAATCCCATTTTCTATACCAAAACAAGCCACCAGGTGGCCAAAATTTTGCACAAAGGTCGGCCTCATAAAATCCTACCACCCAACCCCAACCATGATCCCATGATCCACCCCCTTCCCCCGTGAGGTCGATTTTAAAAGTCGTCCAATGTTAAAACTTGGGGCTCCAAATTGCTCCAAATTTCTAGGGGATGTAGAAGGGACCAAGGGCTACCACTGGCACTATTCAGAATTCCCATGATCCAATAAAAAAAAAAAACGCTTCACTTTTAAACTTTAAAATCGAAATTGCAGTACCCAAAAAAAACGCCAGGGGCGCCACATTTTTTAAGCAAGTCCGCTGGGCCTAGACCTATCCTTGGGTGCTAAAAGAATTCCCATGATCCACTCGGTTCTCGAACTAGCTCAAAAATGCCGTTTTTCAAAAGTGGGTAGATGGCTCTTAACCTAACCCTAACCCTAACCCTAACCCTAACCCTAACCCTAACCCTAACCCTAACCGCTCAAAAATGCCGTTTTTCAAAAGTGGTAGATGGCTCTTAACCTAACCCTAACCCTAACCCTAACCCTAACCCTAACCCTAACCCTAACCCTAACCTGGCTCTTAACCTAACCCTAACCCTAACCCTAACCCTAACCCTAACCCTAACCCTAACCCTAAGTGGTAGATGGCTCTTAACCTAACCCTAACCCTAACCCTAACCCTAACCCTAACCCTAACCCTAACCCTAATTTCTAGGGGATGTAGAAGGGACCAAGGGCTACCACTGGCACTATTCAGAATTCCCATGATCCAATTAAAAAAAAAAACGCTTCACTTTTAACTTTAAAATCGAAATTGCAGTACCCAAAAAAACGCCAGGGGCGCCACATTTTTTAAGCAAGTCCGCTGGGCCTAGACCTATCCTTGGGTGCTAAAAGAATTCCCATGATCCACTCGGTTCTCGAACTAGCTCAAAAATGCCGTTTTTCAAAAGTGGTAGATGGCTCTTAACCTAACCCTAACCCTAACCCTAACCCTAACCCTAACCCTAACCCATGTGCCGCGCAGCGGCACATGGTTGAGTGCCCTCTACTCAACCTAACCCTTAAAAAAAAAAAAAAAAAAATATTGGTTTTAAGTTATTTTCTCGGCCTAGGAAGGGGTTAGAAACATAATTCCTGCAGATTCAGGATCGGACCGAGCCCAGCTAAAAAAGGGTGTTAAAAAAAAAAAAAAAAAAAGATTAACTCTCTCGGCACTCTCCCATGTGCCGCTGCGCGGCACATGGTTGAGTGCCCTCTACTCAACCTAACCCTTAAAAAAAAAAAAATAAAATATTGGTTTTAAGTTATTTTCTCGGCCTAGGAAGGGGTTAGAAACATAATTCCTGCAGATTCAGGATCGGACCGAGCCCAGCTAAAAAAGGGTTAGAAAAAAAAAAAAAAAAAAAAGAAACCATAACCCAAACAATTTGACCCAGTGAAGGGTCATGACATGACTTGAGCCAACACAGACTACCCGATCGACTACCAGACAACTTCACCAAACCAAGTAAGTGCAATAACAACTTCACCAAACCAAGTAAGTGCAATAACCGCCTCTCCATGCATTGTCAATGGGGGAAATCTGTTTTGGGGGAAATGCAGCCATGGGCGGCGCCATCTTGAAAAAAAAAAAAAAAAAAATTGAATGAATTTTCAAAATTCGAATTAGAAAAACAACAACAAACAAAATTTGAATTTTCAAATTTCAAAAAAAAAAAAAAAAAAAAAAAAAAAAAAATCGTATTAAAAAAAAAAAAAAAAAAAAAAAATTAATGAATTTTCACATTAAAAAAAAAAAGACTCGAAATGGCCTAAAACGTGCTCCTAGACACTTTCTGTGGGAACTTATTTTTTTTACTAACAAATTTTCTTGACTCCACACTTAGAAAAAAAAAAAAAAAAAAAATGAAAATCCCATTTCTATACCAAAACAAGCCACCAGGTGGCCAAAATTTTGCACAAAGGTCGGCCTCATAAAATCCTACCACCCAACCCCAACCATGATCCCATGATCCACCCCCTTCCCCCGTGAGGTCGATTTTAAAAGTCGTCCAATGTTAAAACTTGGGGCTCCAAATTGCTCCAAATTTCTAGGGGATGTAGAAGGGACCAAGGGCTACCACTGGCACTATTCAGAATTCCCATGATCCAATAAAAAAAAAACGCTTCACTTTTAAACTTTAAAATCGAAATTGCAGTACCCAAAAAAAACGCCAGGGGCGCCACATTTTTTAAGCAAGTCCGCTGGGCCTAGACCTATCCTTGGGTGCTAAAAGAATTCCCATGATCCACTCGGTTCTCGAACTAGCTCAAAAATTGCCGTTTTTTCAAAAGTGGTAGATGGCTCTTAACCTAACCCTAACCCTAACCCTAACCCTAACCCTAACCCTAACCCTAACCCTAACCCTATTCCTGGGTATATATATATTGAATGTGTGTGTCTGTCTACATGGGAGTTCTTATGATACAATCATCACCCTATTCCTGGGTAGATATCTATTGAATGTGTGGGTCTATGTACATGGAGATATCTATTGAATGTGTGGGTCTATGGATAACTCTATTGCTGGATGTATTGGTAGTGTTTGCGTGCATGGAAGTATGCACATGGAGCCAGTGTTTCCCCCACGTTGGTGGTCTTATTGTCGGATAGATTAATAGTGTCAGAGTGTATGGAAGTATGCACATGGAAGTGTAAGCATTAGAACATTCATAACTCTATTGCTGGATGTATTGGTAGTGTTTGCGTGCATGGAAGTATGCACATGGAGCCAGTGTTTCCCCCCACGTTGGTGGTCTTATTGTCGGATAGATTAATAGTGTCAGAGTGTATGGAAGTTTGCACATGGAAGTGTATGCATTAGAACATTCATAACTCTATTGCTGGATGTATTTGTAGTGTATGGAAGTATGCACATGGAGCCAGTGTTTCCCCAACGTTGGTGGTCTTATTGTCGGATAGTTTAATAGTGTCAGAGTGTATGGAAGTATGCACATGGAAGTGTATGCATTGGAACATTCATAACTCTATTGCTGGATGTATTGGTAGTGTTTGCGTGCATGGAAGTTTGCACACGGAGCCAGTGTTTCCCCCACGTTGGGGGTCTTATTGTCGGATAGTTTAATAGTGTCAGAGTGTATGGAAGTATGCACATGGAAGTGTATGCATTAGAACATTCATAACTCTATTGCTGGATGTATTGGTAGTGTATGGAAGTATGTACATGGAGCCAGTGTTTCCCCAACGTTGGTGGTCTTATTGTCGGATAGTTTAATAGTGTCAGAGTGTATGGAAGTATGCACATGGAAGTGTATGCATTGGAACATTCATAACTCTATTGCTGGATGTATTGGTAGTGTTTGCGTGCATGAAGTATGCACATGGAGCCAGTGTTTCCCCCACGTTGGTGGTCTTATTGTCGGATAGATTAATAGTGTCAGAGTGTATGGAAGTATGCACATGGAAGTGTAAGCATTGGAACATTCATAACTCTATTGCTGGATGTATTGGTAGTGTTTGCGTGCATGGAAGTTTGCACATGGAGCCAGTGTTTCCCCCACGTTGGGGGTCTTATTGTCGGATAGTTTAATAGTGTCAGAGTGTATGGAAGTATGCACATGGAAGTGTATGCATTAGAACATTCATAACTCTATTGCTGGATGTATTGGTAGTGTTTGCGTGCATGGAAGTTTGCACATGGAGCCAGTGTTTCCCCCACGTTGGGGGTCTTATTGTCGGATAGTTTAATAGTGTTAGAGTGTATGGAAGTATGCACATGGAAGTGTAAGCATTAGAACATTCATAACTCTATTGCTGGATGTATTGGTAGTGTTTGCGTGCATGGAAGTGTGCACACGTAGCCAGTGTTTCCCCAACGTTGGGGGTCTTATTGTCGGATAGATTAATAGTGTCAGAGTGTATGGAAGTATGCACATGGGAAGTGTAAGCATTAGAACATTCATAACTCTATTGCTGGATGTATTGGTAGTGTTTGCGTGCATGGAAGTATGCACATGGTGCCAGTGTTTCCCCCAGCTGGGGGTCTTATTGTCGGACAGTTTAATAGTGTCAGATTGTATGGAAGTATGCACATGGAAGTGTATGCATTAGAACATTCATAACTCTATTGCTGGAGGTATTGGTAGTGTATGGAAGTGTGCACACGTAGCCAGTGTTTCCCAACGTTGGGGGTCTTATTGTCGGATAGATTAATAGTGTCAGAGTGTATGGAAGTATGCACATGGAAGTGTATGCCTCAGAACATTCATAACTCTATTGCTGGATGTATTGGTAGTGTTTGCGTGCATGGAAGTATGCACATGGTGCCAGTGTTTCCCCCAGCTTGGGGGTCTTATTGTCGGACAGTTTAATAGTGTCAGAGTGTATGGAAGTATGCACATGGAAGTGTATGCATTAGAACATTCATAACTCTATTGCTGGAGGTATTGGAGTGTATGGAAGTGTGCACACGTAGCCAGTGTTTCCCCAACGTTGGGGGTCTTATTGTCGGATAGATTAATAGTGTCAGAGTGTATGGAATGTATGCCACATGGAAGTGTATGCATCAGAACATTCATAACTCTATTTGCTGGATGTATTGGTAGTGTTTGCGTGCATGGAAGTATGCACATGGTGCCAGTGTTTCCCCCAGCTTGGGGGTCTTATTGTCGGATAGTTTAATAGTGTCAGAGTGTATGGAAGTATGCACATGAAGTGTATGCATCAGAAACATTCATAACTCTATTGCTGGATGTATTGGTAGTGTTTGCGTGCATGGAAGTATGCACACTGGTGCCAGTGTTTCCCCAGCTTGGGGGTCTTATTGTCGGATAGTTTAATAGTGTCAGAGTGTATGGAAGTATGCACATGGAAGTGTATGCATTAGAACATTCATAACTCTATTGCTGGATGTATTGGTAGTGTTTGCGTGCATGGAAGTTTGCACACGTAGCCAGTGTTTCCCCAACGTTGGGGGTCTTATTGTCGGATAGTTTAATAGTGTCAGAGTGTATGGAAGTATGCACATGGAAGTGTATGCATTAGAACATTCATAACTCTATTGCTGGATGTATTGGTAGTGTTTGCGTGCATGGAAGTATGCACATGGTGCCAGTGTTTCCCCCAGGTTGGGGGTCTTATTGTCGGATAGTTTAATAGTGTCAGAGTGTATGGAAGTATGCACATGGAAGTGTATAAGCATTGGAACATTCATAACTCTATTGCTGGATGTATTGGTAGTGTATGGAAGTTTGCACATGGAGCCAGTGTTTCCCCCACTTTGGGGGTCTTATTGTCGGATAGTTTAATAGTGTTAGAGTGTATGGAAGTATGCACATGGAAGTGTAAGCATTGGAACATTCATAACCTCTATTGCTGGATGTATTGGTAGTGTTTGCGTGCATGGAAGTATGCAATGGGTGCCAGTGTTTCCCCCAGGTTGGGGGTCTTATTGTCGGATACTTTAATAGTGTCAGAGTGTATGGAAGTATGCACATGGAAGTGTATGCATTAGAACATCATAACTCTATTGCTGGATGTATTGGTAGTGTTTGCGTGCATGGAAGTATGCACATGGTGCCAGTGTTTCCCCCAGGTTGGGGGTCTTATTGTCGGATACTTTAATAGTGTCAGAGTGTATGGAAGTATGCACATGGAAGTGTATGCATTAGAACATTCATAACTCTATTGCTGGATGTATTGGTAGTGTTTGCGTGCATGGAAGTTTGCACATGGAGCCAGTGTTTCCCCCACGTGGGGGGTCTTATTGTCGGATAGATTAATAGTGTCAGAGTGTATGGAAGTATGCACATGGAAGTGTATGCATTGGAACATTCATAACTCTATTGCTGGAAGTATAGGTAGTGTATGGAAGTGTGCACATGTAGCCAGTGTTTCCCCCACGTTGGGGGTCTTATTGTCGGATAGATTAATAGTGTCAGAGTGTATGGAAGTATGCACATGGAGTGTATGCATTGGAACATTCATAACTCTATTGCTGGATGTATTGGTAGTGTTTGCGTGCATGGAAGTTTGCACATGGAGCCAGTGTTTCCCCCAAGTTGGGGGTCTTATTGTCGGATAGATTAATAGTGTCAGAGTGTATGGAAGTATGCACATGGAAGTGTATGCATTAGAACATTCATAACTCTATTGCTGGAGGTATTGGTAGTGTATGGAAGTGTGCACACGTAGCCAGTGTTTCCCCAACGTTGGGGGTCTTATTGTCGGATAGATTAATAGTGTCAGAGTGTATGGAAGTAGATGCACATGGAAGTGTATGCATTGGAACATTCATAACTCTATTGCTGGATGTATTGGTAGTGTTTGCGTGCATGGAAGTATGCACATGGTGCCAGTGTTTCCCCAACGTTGGGGGTCTTATTGTCGGATAGATTAATAGTGTCAGAGTGTATGGAAGTATGCACATGGAAGTGTAAGCATTAGAACATTCATAACTCTATTGCTGGATGTATTGGTAGTGTATGGAAGTGTGCACATGTAGCCAGTGTTTCCCCCACGTTGGGGTCTTATTGTCGGATAGATTAATAGTGTCAGAGTGTATGGAAGTATGCACAGGAAGTGTATGCATTGGAACATTCATAACTCTATTGCTGGATGTATTGGTAGTGTTGCGTGCATGGAAGTATGCACATGGAGCCAGTGTTTCCCCCACGTTGGTGGTCTTATTGTCGGATAGATTAATAGTGTCAGAGTGTATGGAAGTATGCACATGGAAGTGTAAGCATTAGAACATTCATAACTCTATTGCTGGATGTATTGGTAGTGTTTGCGTGCATGGAAGTTTGCCACACGTAGCCAGTGTTCCCCCACGTTGGGGGTCTATTGTCGGATAGATTAATAGTGTCAGAGTGTATGGAAGTATGCACATGGAAGTGTAAGCATTAGAACATTCATAACTCTATTGCTGGATGTATTGGTAGTGCATGGAAGTATGCACATGGAGCCAGTGTTTCCCCCACTTTGGGGGTCTTATTGTCGGATAGATTAATAGTGTTAGAGTGTATGGAAGTATGCACATGGAAGTGTAAGCATTGGAACATTCATAACTCTATTGCTGGATGTATTGGTAGTGTTTGCGTGCATGGAAGTATGCACATGGTGCCAGTGTTTCCCCAACGTTGGGGGTCTTATTGTCGGACAGTTTAATAGTGTCAGAGTGTATGGAAGTATGCACATGGAAGTGTATGCATTAGAACATTCATAACTCTATTGCTGGATGTATTGGTACTGTTTGCGTGCATGGAAGTTTGCACATGGAGCCAGTGTTTCCCCCACGTTGGTGGTCTTATTGTCGGATAGTTTAATAGTGTTAGAGTGTATGGAAGTATGCACATGGAAGTGTAAGCATTGGAACATCATAACTCTATTGCTGGATGTATTGGTAGTGTTTGCGTGCATGGAAGTATGCACAAGGTGCCAGTGTTTCCCCAACGTTGGGGGTCTTATTGTCGGATAGATTAATAGTGTCAGAGTGTATGGAAGTATGCACATGGAAGTGTATGCATTAGAACCCAACCTTCATAACTCTATTGCTGGATGTATGGTACTGTTTGCGTGCATGGAAGTTTGCCACATGGAGCAGTGTTTCCCCCCACGTTGTTTGTCTCTAATTGTCGGATAGTTTAATAGTGTCAGAGTGTATGGAAGTATGCACATGGAAGTGTATGCATTAGAACATTCATAACTCTATTGCTGGATGCATTGGTACTGTTTGCGTGCATGGAAGTTTGCACATGGAGCCAGTGTTTCCCCAACGTTGGTGGTCTTATTGTCGGATAGATTAATAGTGTCAGAGTGTATGGAAGTTTGCACATGGAAGTGTAAGCATTAGAATCACTTCATAACTCTATTGCTGGATGTATTGGTACTGTTTGCGTGCATGGAAGTTTGCACATGGAGCCAGTGTTTCCCCCACTTTGGGGGTCTTATTGTCGGATAGTTTAATAGTGTCAGAGTGTATGGAAGTATGCACATGGAAGTGTATGCATTGGAACATTCATAACTCTATTGCTGGAAGTATTGGTAGTGTATGGAAGTGTGCACATGTAGCCAGTGTTTCCCCCACGTTGGGGGTCTTATTGTCGGATAGATTAATAGTGTCAGAGTGTATGGAAGTATGCACATGGAAGTGTATGCATTAGAACATTCATAACTCTATTGCTGGATGTATTGGTAGTGTATGGAAGTTTGCACACGGAGCCAGTGTTTCCCCAACGTTGGGGGTCTTATTGTCGGATAGATTAATAGTGTTAGAGTGTATGGAAGTATGCACATGGAAGTGTAAGCATTGGAACATTCATAACCTCTATTGCTGGATGTATT
>NW_026613500.1:133717-136217 GCF_026213295.1 Gadus chalcogrammus | reverse complement strand
GTACGAGTCCGAGATGAGTCCCCATCCGGACTGAGTGTTGCGGCGAGTCGGTGTTGTGCTTTTACTACCCCATGGGTAAAGTAAACAAGAAATTTAGCAGTCCGCTCACTGTAAATCTCCTTGTCTCATGAGGTACCATTTTGAGCCCCCTTGTCGAAGGACAGTATACGCACTGGGAATAATAAAGATAGAGAACCAGGATAAACAGAGCAGCGGTACAACGTCGCGTCAGAGGCCGAAATGGGTCCCCATCTCGGACTGAGTGGTGCGGTTGATGGCAAACGGTCTGGAAGTCTTGGGTAGGCTCCAGAGCAGCGGTACAACGTCGCGTAAGAGCCGAAACGGGTCCCCATCTCGGACTGAGTGGTGCGGTTGGTGGCCAACGGTCTGGAAGTCTACCATGGGCTCCAGAGCAGCGGTACAACGTCGCGTAAGAGCCGAAACGGGTCCCCATCTCGGACTGAGTGGTGCGGTTGGTGGCCAACGGTCTGGAAGTCTACCATGGGCTCCAGAGCAGCGGTACAACGTCGCGTAAGAGCCGAAACGGGTCCCCATCTCGGACTGAGTGGTGCGGTTGGTGGCCAACGGTCTGGAAGTCTACCATGGGCTCCAGAGCAGCGGTACAACGTCGCGTAAGAGCCGAAACGGGTCCCCATCTCGGCCTGAGTGGTGCGGTTGGTGGCCAACGGTCTGGAAGTCTTGGGTAGGCTCCAGAGCAGCGGTACAACGTCGCGTAAGAGCCGAAACGGGTCCGATCTCGGACTGAGTGGTGCGGTTGATGGCCAACGGTCTGGAAGTCTTGGGTAGGCTCCAGAGCAGCGGTACAACGTCGCGTAAGAGCCGAAACGGGTCCCCATCTCGGCCTGAGTGGTGCGGTTGGTGGCCAACGGTCTGGAAGTCTTGGGTAGGCTCCAGAGCAGCGGTACAACGTCGCGTAAGAGCCGAAACGGGTGCCGATCTCGGACTGAGTGGTGCGGTTGATGGCAAACGGTCTGGAAGTCTTGGGTAGGCTCCAGAGCAGCGGTACAACGTCGCGTCAGAGCCGAAACGGGTCCCGATCTCGGACTGAGTGGTGCGGTTGATGGCAAACGGTCTGGAAGTCTTGGGTAGGCTCCAGAGCAGCGGTACAACGTCGCGTCAGAGCCGAAACGGGTCCCCATCTCGGACTGAGTGGTGCGGTTGGTGGCAAACGGTCTGGAAGTCTTGGGTAGGCTCCAGAGCAGCGGTACAACGTCGCGTAAGAGCCGAAACGGGTCCCAATCTCGGACTGAGTGGTGCGGTTGATGGCAAACGGTCTGGAAGTCTTGGGTAGGCTCCAGAGCAGCGGTACAACGTCGCGTCAGAGTCCGAAACGGGTCCCAATCTCGGACTGAATAGTGTAGTGTGTTGCCTTATGTCTGGAGGTCGCCCTGATGCTCCAGAGGAGGCTAACTTTGTGAGTTTGAGTCCGAGATGAGTCCCCATCTCGGACTGAATAGTGTAGTGTGTTGCCTTATTCTGGAGGTCGCCCTGATGCTCCAGAGGAGGCTAACTTTGTGAGTTTGAGTCCGAGATGAGTCCCCATCTCGGACTGAATAGTGTAGTGTGTTGCCTTATTCTGGAGGTCGCCCTGATGCTCCAGAGGAGGCTAACTTTGTGAGTTTGAGTCCGAGATGAGTCCCCATCTCGGACTGAATAGTGTAGTGTGTTGCCTTATTTCTGGAGGTCGCCCTGATGCTCCAGAGGAGGCTAACTTTGTGAGTTTGAGTCCGAGATGAGTCCCCATCTCGGACTGAATAGTGTAGTGTGTTGCCTTATTTCTGGAGGTCGCCCTGATGCTCCAGAGGAGGCTAACTTTGTGAGTTTGAGTCCGAGATGAGTCCCCATCTCGGACTGAATAGTGTAGTGTGTTGCCTTATTTCTGGAGGTCGCTGATGCTCCAGAGGAGGCTAACTTTGTGAGTTTGAGTCCGAGATGAGTCCCCATCTCGGACTGAATAGTGTAGTGTGTTGCCTTATTTCTGGAGGTCGCCCTGATGCTCCAGAGGAGGCTAACTTTGTGAGTTTGAGTCCGAGATGAGTCCCCATCTCGGACTGAATAGTGTAGTGTGTTGCCTTATTTCTGGAGGTCATTCTGATGCTCCAGAGGAGGCTAACTTTGTGAGTTTGAGTCCGAGATGAGTCCCCATCTCGGACTGAATAGTGTAGTGTGTTGCCTTATTTCTGGAGGTCATTCTGATGCTCCAGAGGAGGCTAACTTTGTGAGTTTGAGTCCGAGATGAGTCCCCATCTCGGACTGAATAGTGTAGTGTGTTGCCTTATTTCTGGAGGTCATTCTGATGCTCCAGAGGAGGCTAACTTTGTGAGTTTGAGTCCGAGATGAGTCCCCATCTCGGACTGAATAGTGTAGTGTTTGCCTTATTTCTGGAGGTCATTCTGATGCTCCAGAGGAGGCTAACTTTGTGAGTTTGAGTCCGAGATGAGTCCCCATCTCGGACTGAATAGTGTAGTGTGTTGCCTTA
>NW_026613500.1:126217-128717 GCF_026213295.1 Gadus chalcogrammus | reverse complement strand
CCGGCGCGCGCCGGCCGAGGTGGGATCCCGGCCCCCCGGGGCTCGGGCGCACCACCGGCCCGCCTCCACCCGTTCTTACGGGGAGGTGGAGCTTGAGCGTATGCGATAGTACCCGAAAGATGGTGAACTATGCCTGGGCAGGGCGAAGCCAGAGGAAACTCTGGTGGAGGCCCGTAGCGGTCCTGACGTGCAAATCGGTCGTCCGACCTGGGCATAGGGGCGAAAGACTAATCGAACCATCTAGTAGCTGGTTCCCTCCGAAGTTTCCCTCAGGATAGCTGGCGCTCATTACTCGCAGTTTTATCTGGTAAAGCGAATGACTAGAGGCCTTGGGGCCGAAACGATCTCAACCTATTCTCAAACTTTAAATGGGTAAGAGGCCCTGCTCGCTGGCTTGGAGCAGGGCGTGGAATGCGAGTGCCCAGTGGGCCACTTTTGGTAAGCAGAACTGGCGCTGCGGGATGAACCGAACGCCGGGTTAAGGCGCCCGATGCCGACGCTCATCAGACCCCAGAAAAGGTGTTGGTTGATATAGACAGCAGGACGGTGGCCATGGAAGTCGGAATCCGCTAAGGAGTGTGTAACAACTCACCTGCCGAATCAACTAGCCCTGAAAATGGATGGCGCTGGAGCGTCGGGCCCATACCCGGACAACACCCAGGATGGGTCGTTGGTTCGTTTGGTTTAGCTTCGGCTTGGAGCAGTCGTAGGCCTATAAGCAGGCTTTCGTCGCTCTGGAGGCATAGTTCCCATCTAATAAGACAGGAGGTGATGGGCATGTTACGCCTCCCCCTCTTGCCGCAGGAGATGTGTACTGGGACCCATTTCCTTAAAACCTTAATGGGAAAGGGTCTGCAAATCCGAATAACATGAGGTGTAAAGTAGTCACGATCTGAGTAGCGGATAAAGGATTAGCAGTTGACTGGACATGGGCGGCCTTAGGGTTACGCTCCCCTGTCTTTGTCAGAAAAATGCGATATATCCTCCGTGCACTCAGGGTGTGTATGATAGACGGGTCTTAAAGTTTAAATTAAAACAGAGAATGAGGGGTAGGTTATCCTACCTCTAGTCATTGTTGTGTAATGTTAAAGAGGCGTCCGTCCGACCTCTAGTCTTAAGTTAAAGTATTTGAATATGAGGGGTAGGTACACCCAACCTACCTCTAGTCGATAGCAGATAAGCTTAAGTGTTAATAAGGCGCTCTGGAGGACTCTGGTCCTCTGGGGGCAGTGTAGAATGGGATGATAAGTCGGGATTGCAACCCGCGGGGACAGTGAAACCCGATGTGCGGGTACACTGTCTCTATATGCAGGAGGACGAAGGACGGTTTTTACGAGACCGTTGCCTCGAGGGAAAGACCGGCAGGTCGGCACATCAGATGATGTGACTGAGTGCCCCCCTGGGCCTCAGTGGTACAAACTTAACCCTATCCCAGGTGTCCGGGACCTATTTTGGGGGTTGAACGCCGTCTAATCGGCTTTGAGGTGGTATGAAGCTAGTCAAATCAGAGACTAAGCCGATTCACCGCGCTTGTATAGCGAATTCTGCTAATTATCTTATTTCGATTTAGTTTAGTATGGGCGGACCACTACACATTCGAAGGATCAGTCTTCAGAACTGCTGATCTGCCTCGGTCGTAAAAATACCATCTATGGGTTACGAAGCGGCACCGCTCATACTGGGGGAGGATGAAGTTCCGTGGGCTCTTGTTGTCACCTCTGGGATGAGCGGGAGTGTGGCCCCTTTTCTGGGGACGCCGCCGTGCTCGAAGACAACTCTGGTGGTATTCTCTTGGTTTGGTATCCCTCGTGAGACGTACTAAGGGGACAAGCAGCCCCGTTCTTCTAGCAGCAGTTCCTATACGCGTCGCAAGTAGCCAGCTAAGAAGGCATGCTGGTAATTTTGACGCGAGGAGTGTGAGTGGTGGTCGGGACCAGAGGAGCCTCCGGCTGGTACGACGGTGACCGTAACACTTCAAAAACGAAAGCGGTGAGGCGGTGGTTGAATCAATTGCGGGTTTTCCAAAAGTCGGAGTAACCCATCGCCCAGCCGTGATTTAGTGCTACATGGCGACCCACTCACACTGGGGTGTGAGGCTGGCTTACTAGCGGCCGATCACCCCGCGTGCTGCGAGGCTTGGTTCACGAATGTCGTGCGCCGGGCCAGGATCAGTACGTGGCTACGCCCTCCGCCTTAAATTAGCCAAATGCCTCGTCATCTAATTAGTGACGCGCATGAATGGATGAACGAGATTCCCACTGTCCCTACCTACTATCCAGCGAAACCACAGCCAAGGGAACGGGCTTGGCAGAATCAGCGGGGAAAGAAGACCCTGTTGAGCTTGACTCTAGTCTGGTACTGTGAAGAGACATGAGAGGTGTAGAATAAGTGGGAGGTCTTGGCCGGCGTTGAAATACCACTACTCTTATCGTTTTTCCACTTACCCGTGAGGCGGGGAGGCGAGCCCCGAGCGGGTTCTCGTTTCTGGTGTCAAACCCCC
>NW_026613500.1:5000-117500 GCF_026213295.1 Gadus chalcogrammus | reverse complement strand
CCCTCACTCCTTCTCACTCCTTCTCCCTCACTCCTTCTCCCTCACTCCCTCTCCTTCTCCCTCACTCCCTCTCCTTCTCCCTCACTCCCTCTCCTTCTCCTTCTCCTTCTTCACTCCCTCTCCTTCTCCTTCTCCTTCTTCACTCCCTCTCCCTCTCCTTCTCCTTCACTCCCTCTCCTTCTCCTTCACTCCCTCTCCCTCTCCTTCACTCCTTCTCCCTCTCCCTCTCTCTCACTCCTTCTCCATTTCATCACATATGGTGATGGTCGGCGAAAAAAAAAAAACTAAATCTCGAATAAATCTCGAGCGGGACGTCGGAAATCTTTTTTTTTTCCACGCGGCGTCTAGTCGGATCGTCCGCAACGTCCCTGAGAAGTTTCACTCGATCCCGTCTGGAAATGACAATAATTCAATTTGAAATAATGGGTTTCCACAAAGTTTCAAGGCAAGCCTTGTAACCAAGCCTTGTAAGCACGAGTGATGAAATGCCTTAACCCTCCTGTTATGTTCGTTTGTCAGGAACAGCAATGGTGTTCCCGGGTCAATTTGACCCGGTGCAAAAGATGTCCTAAACCCAAAAAATCCTAACAAGCAGTGTGAACATGTCATTACTAACTCCATTAGTAACTATTCTATCAATATTTAGTGCAATAGTGTTCCTTACCTCTAACAGGTAATGGTTCAATTAGGATAATTCAATCGTTTTTTTCATTAAAAAAAAAGATATTTGTTCAAACTTTTTATTTTTATGTTTCACCACTTTATTACGATTTAGGCCTGAAAGGCGCCTCTAAATTAAATGTATTATTATTATTATTATTATTATTATTATTATACCTTTCATCCACTGTGATATTAGGGCCTGGGTTATAGAGTAGTGAAAGTTGCTCTACCCACTTGTCCCACAATGTCCTAACAGCTGCCAGCTTGTCTCTCTCCCGTCTACCAGCCTTTGTCTCTCGATTATCAAATCTGATTACTCTGGAGAAAATGTGAAAAGTCTCCAGAGACATTGTGTGGCTCGAAATATAGCCCTGCCTGTCTCTGCATCCCACAGACTGGCTGTCGATTCATCCTTGGACTTATAGACCCCAGCCAGGATGAGGAGCCCCAAATACGCATCTAAAAGTTTTTTGTCCAGCTCCTTCCACTTCTCCCCAAAAACACGTCTCCCTCATAGATTAGTCATTTCCAGAATGATTTTCTGTATTGAATTTGGCATGACCAGCTCAAAAGCTGACTTGATGTCAGTCACACGCGTCACTGCCATCCTAGTGGGCCCTGGCACTGTCTTTATTATGTTTTCTGCAGACAGTTTCGCCTGACTCATATTTGGGGCTGAAGACCACTGTATTTCACCATGTTTTGACACGAATGTCTTGCTAGGAGGAATAGGAATAGCAATTCCCTCATCTGGTTCAAAATCAGATTCATTAGAATCTGATTTTTTAGCTCAAGATCGTCTTCGTCTTCAGACACATCCTCCTCTATTTCACTGTCATGATCAGTGATGAAGTCCCGAGCCTCCTGGACTGTCCTTCTCCTTCACTCCCTCTCCTTCTCCTTCACTCCCTCTCCTTCTCCTTCACTCCCTCTCCTTCACTCCTTCTCCCTCTCCCTCTCCCTCTCTCTCACTCCTTCTCCCTCTCCCTCTCCCTCCTTCTCCCTCACTCCTTCTCACTCCTTCTCCCTCACTCCTTCTCCCTCACTCCCTCTCCTTCTCCCTCACTCCCTCTCCTTCTCCCTCACTCCCTCTCCTTCTCCTTCTCCTTCTTCACTCCCTCTCCCTCTCCTTCTCCTTCTCCTTCTTCACTCCCTCTCCCTCTCCTTCTCCTTCACTCCCTCTCCTTCTCCTTCACTCCCTCTCCCTCTCCTTCACTCCTTCTCCCTCTCCCTCTCTCTCACTCCTTCTCCATTTCATCACATATGGTGATGTTCGGCGAAAAAAAAAAAACTAAATCTCGAATAAATCTCGAGCGGGACGTCGGAAATCTTTTTTTTTTTCCACGCGGCGTCTAGTCGGATCGTCCGCAACGTCCCTGAGAAGTTTCACTCGATCCCGTCTGGAAATGACAATAATTCAATTTGAAATAATGGGTTTCCACAAAGTTTCAAGGCAAGCCTTGTAACCAAGCCTTGTAAGCACGAGTGATGAAATGCCTTAACCCTCCTGTTATGTTCGTTTGTCAGGAACAGCAATGGTGTTCCCGGGTCAATTTGACCCGGTGCAAAAGATGTCCTAAACCCAAAAAATCCTAACAAGCAGTGTGAACATGTCATTACTAACTCCATTAGTAACTATTCTATCAATATTTAGTGCAATAGTGTTCCTTACCTCTAACAGGTAATGGTTCAATTAGGATAATTCAATCGTTTTTTTCATTAAAAAAAAAAGATATTTGTTCAAACTTTTTATTTTTATGTTTCACCACTTTATTACGATTTAGGCCTGAAAGGCGCCTCTAAATTAAATGTATTATTATTATTATTATTATTATTATTATTATTATACCTTTCATCCACTGTGATATTAGGGCCTGGGTTATAGAGTAGTGAAAGTTGCTCTACCCACTTGTCCCACAATGTCCTAACAGCTGCCAGCTTGTCTCTCTCCCGTCTACCAGCCTTTGTCTCTCGATTATCAAATCTGATTACTCTGGAGAAAATGTGAAAAGTCTCCAGAGACATTGTGTGGCTCGAAATATAGCCCTGCCTGTCTCTGCATCCCACAGACTGGCTGTCGATTCATCCTTGGACTTATAGACCCCAGCCAGGATGAGGAGCCCCAAATACGCATCTAAAGTTTTTGTCCAGCTCCTTCCACTTCTCCCCAAAAACACGTCTCCCTCATAGATTAGTCATTTCCAGAATGATTTTCTGTATTGAATTTGGCATGACCAGCTCAAAAGCTGACTTGATGTCAGTCACACGCGTCACTGCCATCCTAGTGGGCCCTGGCACTGTCTTTATTATGTTTTCTGCAGACAGTTTCGCCTGACTCATATTTGGGGCTGAAGACCACTGTATTTCACCATGTTTTGACACGAATGTCTTGCTAGGAGGAATAGGAATAGCAATTCCCTCATCTGGTTCAAAATCAGATTCATTAGAATCTGATTTTTTAGCTCAAGATCGTCTTCGTCTTCAGACACATCCTCCTCTATTTCACTGTCATGATCAGTGATGAAGTCCCGAGCCTCCTGGACTGTCCTTCTCCTTCACTCCCTCTCCTTCTCCTTCACTCCCTCTCCTTCTCCTTCACTCCCTCTCCTTCTCCTTCACTCCCTCTCCTTCACTCCTTCTCCCTCTCCCTCTCCCTCTCTCTCACTCCTTCTCCCTCTCCCTCTCCCTCCTTCTCCCTCACTCCTTCTCACTCCTTCTCCCTCACTCCTTCTCCCTCACTCCCTCTCCTTCTCCCTCACTCCCTCTCCTTCTCCCTCACTCCCTCTCCTTCTCCTTCTCCTTCTTCACTCCCTCTCCTTCTCCTTCTCCTTCTTCACTCCCTCTCCCTCTCCTTCTCCTTCACTCCCTCTCCTTCTCCTTCACTCCCTCTCCCTCTCCTTCACTCCTTCTCCCTCTCCCTCTCTCTCACTCCTTCTCCATTTCATCACATATGGTGATGGTCGGCGAAAAAAAAAAAAACTAAATCTCGAATAAATCTCGAGCGGGACGTCGGAAATCTTTTTTTTTTCCACGCGGCGTCTAGTCGGATCGTCCGCAACGTCCCTGAGAAGTTTCACTCGATCCCGTCTGGAAATGACAATAATTCAATTTGAAATAATGGGTTTCCACAAAGTTTCAAGGCAAGCCTTGTAACCAAGCCTTGTAAGCACGAGTGATGAAATGCCTTAACCCTCCTGTTATGTTCGTTTGTCAGGAACAGCAATGGTGTTCCCGGGTCAATTTGACCCGGTGCAAAAGATGTCCTAAACCCAAAAAATCCTAACAAGCAGTGTGAACATGTCATTACTAACTCCATTAGTAACTATTCTATCAATATTTAGTGCAATAGTGTTCCTTACCTCTAACAGGTAATGGTTCAATTAGGATAATTCAATCGTTTTTTTCATTAAAAAAAAAAGATATTTGTTCAAACTTTTTATTTTTATGTTTCACCACTTTATTACGATTTAGGCCTGAAAGGCGCCTCTAAATTAAATGTATTATTATTATTATTATTATTATTATACCTTTCATCCACTGTGATATTAGGGCCTGGGTTATAGAGTAGTGAAAGTTGCTCTACCCACTTGTCCCACAATGTCCTAACAGCTGCCAGCTTGTCTCTCTCCCGTCTACCAGCCTTTGTCTCTCGATTATCAAATCTGATTACTCTGGAGAAAATGTGAAAAGTCTCCAGAGACATTGTGTGGCTCGAAATATAGCCCTGCCTGTCTCTGCATCCCACAGACTGGCTGTCGATTCATCCTTGGACTTATAGACCCCAGCCAGGATGAGGAGCCCCAAATACGCATCTAAAAGTTTTTTGTCCAGCTCCTTCCACTTCTCCCCAAAAACACGTCTCCCTCATAGATTAGTCATTTCCAGAATGATTTTCTGTATTGAATTTGGCATGACCAGCTCAAAAGCTGACTTGATGTCAGTCACACGCGTCACTGCCATCCTAGTGGGCCCTGGCACTGTCTTTATTATGTTTTCTGCAGACAGTTTCGCCTGACTCATATTTGGGGCTGAAGACCACTGTATTTCACCATGTTTTGACACGAATGTCTTGCTAGGAGGAATAGGAATAGCAATTCCCTCATCTGGTTCAAAATCAGATTCATTAGAATCTGATTTTTTAGCTCAAGATCGTCTTCGTCTTCAGACACATCCTCCTCTATTTCACTGTCATGATCAGTGATGAAGTCCCGAGCCTCCTGGACTGTCCTTCTCCTTCACTCCCTCTCCTTCTCCTTCACTCCCTCTCCTTCTCCTTCACTCCCTCTCCTTCTCCTTCACTCCCTCTCCTTCACTCCTTCTCCCTCTCCCTCTCCCTCTCTCTCACTCCTTCTCCCTCTCCCTCTCCCTCCTTCTCCCTCACTCCTTCTCACTCCTTCTCCCTCACTCCTTCTCCCTCACTCCCTCTCCTTCTCCCTCACTCCCTCTCCTTCTCCCTCACTCCCTCTCCTTCTCCTTCTCCTTCTTCACTCCCTCTCCTTCTCCTTCTCCTTCTTCACTCCCTCTCCCTCTCCTTCTCCTTCACTCCCTCTCCTTCTCCTTCACTCCCTCTCCCTCTCCTTCACTCCTTCTCCCTCTCCCTCTCTCTCACTCCTTCTCCATTTCATCACATATGGTGATGGTCGGCGAAAAAAAAAAAACTAAATCTCGAATAAATCTCGAGCGGGACGTCGGAAATCTTTTTTTTTTCCACGCGGCGTCTAGTCGGATCGTCCGCAACGTCCCTGAGAAGTTTCACTCGATCCCGTCTGGAAATGACAATAATTCAATTTGAAATAATGGGTTTCCACAAAGTTTCAAGGCAAGCCTTGTAACCAAGCCTTGTAAGCACGAGTGATGAAATGCCTTAACCCTCCTGTTATGTTCGTTTGTCAGGAACAGCAATGGTGTTCCCGGGTCAATTTGACCCGGTGCAAAAGATGTCCTAAACCCAAAAAATCCTAACAAGCAGTGTGAACATGTCATTACTAACTCCATTAGTAACTATTCTATCAATATTTAGTGCAATAGTGTTCCTTACCTCTAACAGGTAATGGTTCAATTAGGATAATTCAATCGTTTTTTTCATTAAAAAAAAAAGATATTTGTTCAAACTTTTTATTTTTATGTTTCACCACTTTATTACGATTTAGGCCTGAAAGGCGCCTCTAAATTAAATGTATTATTATTATTATTATTATTATTATTATTATTATACCTTTCATCCACTGTGATATTAGGGCCTGGGTTATAGAGTAGTGAAAGTTGCTCTACCCACTTGTCCCACAATGTCCTAACAGCTGCCAGCTTGTCTCTCTCCCGTCTACCAGCCTTTGTCTCTCGATTATCAAATCTGATTACTCTGGAGAAAATGTGAAAAGTCTCCAGAGACATTGTGTGGCTCGAAATATAGCCCTGCCTGTCTCTGCATCCCACAGACTGGCTGTCGATTCATCCTTGGACTTATAGACCCCAGCCAGGATGAGGAGCCCCAAATACGCATCTAAAAGTTTTTTGTCCAGCTCCTTCCACTTCTCCCCAAAAACACGTCTCCCTCATAGATTAGTCATTTCCAGAATGATTTTCTGTATTGAATTTGGCATGACCAGCTCAAAAGCTGACTTGATGTCAGTCACACGCGTCACTGCCATCCTAGTGGGCCCTGGCACTGTCTTTATTATGTTTTCTGCAGACAGTTTCGCCTGACTCATATTTGGGGATGAAGACCACTGTATTTCACCATGTTTTGACACGAATGTCTTGCTAGGAGGAATAGGAATAGCAATTCCCTCATCTGGTTCAAAATCAGATTCATTAGAATCTGATTTTTTAGCTCAAGATCGTCTTCGTCTTCAGACACATCCTCCTCTATTTCACTGTCATGATCAGTGATGAAGTCCCGAGCCTCCTGGACTGTCCTTCTCCTTCACTCCCTCTCCTTCTCCTTCACTCCCTCTCCTTCTCCTTCACTCCCTCTCTCCTTCACTCCCTTCTCCCTCTCCCTCCTCTCCCTCTCTCTCACTCCTTCTCCCTCTCCCTCTCCCTCCTTCTCCCTCACTCCTTCTCACTCCTTCTCCCTCACTCCTTCTCCCTCACTCCCTCTCCTTCTCCCTCACTCCCTCTCCTTCTCCCTCACTCCCTCTCCTTCTCCTTCTCCTTCTTCACTCCCTCTCCTTCTCCTTCTCCTTCTTCACTCCCTCTCCCTCTCCTTCTCCTTCACTCCCTCTCCTTCTCCTTCACTCCCTCTCCCTCTCCTTCACTCCTTCTCCCTCTCCCTCTCTCTCACTCCTTCTCCATTTCATCACATATGGTGATGGTCGGCGAAAAAAAAAAAACTAAATCTCGAATAAATCTCGAGCGGGACGTCGGAAATCTTTTTTTTTCCACGCGGCGTCTAGTCGGATCGTCCGCAACGTCCCTGAGAAGTTTCACTCGATCCCGTCTGGAAATGACAATAATTCAATTTGAAATAATGGGTTTCCACAAAGTTTCAAGGCAAGCCTTGTAACCAAGCCTTGTAAGCACGAGTGATGAAATGCCTTAACCCTCCTGTTATGTTCGTTTGTCAGGAACAGCAATGGTGTTCCCGGGTCAATTTGACCCGGTGCAAAAGATGTCCTAAACCCAAAAAATCCTAACAAGCAGTGTGAACATGTCATTACTAACTCCATTAGTAACTATTCTATCAATATTTAGTGCAATAGTGTTCCTTACCTCTAACAGGTAATGGTTCAATTAGGATAATTCAATCGTTTTTTTCATTAAAAAAAAAAGATATTTGTTCAAACTTTTTATTTTTATGTTTCACCACTTTATTACGATTTAGGCCTGAAAGGCGCCTCTAAATTAAATGTATTATTATTATTATTATTATTATTATTATTATACCTTTCATCCACTGTGATATTAGGGCCTGGGTTATAGAGTAGTGAAAGTTGCTCTACCCACTTGTCCCACAATGTCCTAACAGCTGCCAGCTTGTCTCTCTCCCGTCTACCAGCCTTTGTCTCTCGATTATCAAATCTGATTACTCTGGAGAAAATGTGAAAAGTCTCCAGAGACATTGTGTGGCTCGAAATATAGCCCTGCCTGTCTCTGCATCCCACAGACTGGCTGTCGATTCATCCTTGGACTTATAGACCCCAGCCAGGATGAGGAGCCCCAAATACGCATCTAAAAGTTTTTTGTCCAGCTCCTTCCACTTCTCCCCAAAAACACGTCTCCCTCATAGATTAGTCATTTCCAGAATGATTTTCTGTATTGAATTTGGCATGACCAGCTCAAAAGCTGACTTGATGTCAGTCACACGCGTCACTGCCATCCTAGTGGGCCCTGGCACTGTCTTTATTATGTTTTCTGCAGACAGTTTCGCCTGACTCATATTTGGGGATGAAGACCACTGTATTTCACCATGTTTTGACACGAATGTCTTGCTAGGAGGAATAGGAATAGCAATTCCCTCATCTGGTTCAAAATCAGATTCATTAGAATCTGATTTTTTAGCTCAAGATCGTCTTCGTCTTCAGACACATCCTCCTCTATTTCACTGTCATGATCAGTGATGAAGTCCCGAGCCTCCTGGACTGTCCTTCTCCTTCACTCCCTCTCCTTCTCCTTCACTCCCTCTCCTTCTCCTTCACTCCCTCTCCTTCTCCTTCACTCCCTCTCCTTCACTCCTTCTCCCTCTCCCTCTCCCTCTCTCTCACTCCTTCTCCCTCTCCCTCTCCCTCCTTCTCCCTCACTCCTTCTCACTCCTTCTCCCTCACTCCTTCTCCCTCACTCCCTCTCCTTCTCCCTCACTCCCTCTCCTTCTCCCTCACTCCCTCTCCTTCTCCTTCTCCTTCTTCACTCCCTCTCCTTCTCCTTCTCCTTCTTCACTCCCTCTCCCTCTCCTTCTCCTTCACTCCCTCTCCTTCTC
Organism: Gadus chalcogrammus; assembly: GCF_026213295.1. Lineage (NCBI taxonomy): Eukaryota > Metazoa > Chordata > Actinopteri > Gadiformes > Gadidae > Gadus > Gadus chalcogrammus. The sequence continues at coordinate 108,922 of NW_026613500.1, read as the reverse complement.
CTTCACTCCCTCTCCCTCTCCTTCACTCCTTCTCCCTCTCCCTCTCTCTCACTCCTTCTCCATTTCATCACATATGGTGATGGTCGGCGAAAAAAAAAAAACTAAATCTCGAATAAATCTCGAGCGGGACGTCGGAAATCTTTTTTTTTTCCACGCGGCGTCTAGTCGGATCGTCCGCAACGTCCCTGAGAAGTTTCACTCGATCCCGTCTGGAAATGACAATAATTCAATTTGAAATAATGGGTTTCCACAAAGTTTCAAGGCAAGCCTTGTAACCAAGCCTTGTAAGCACGAGTGATGAAATGCCTTAACCCTCCTGTTATGTTCGTTTGTCAGGAACAGCAATGGTGTTCCCGGGTCAATTTGACCCGGTGCAAAAGATGTCCTAAACCCAAAAAATCCTAACAAGCAGTGTGAACATGTCATTACTAACTCCATTAGTAACTATTCTATCAATATTTAGTGCAATAGTGTTCCTTACCTCTAACAGGTAATGGTTCAATTAGGATAATTCAATCGTTTTTTTCATTAAAAAAAAAAGATATTTGTTCAAACTTTTTATTTTTATGTTTCACCACTTTATTACGATTTAGGCCTGAAAGGCGCCTCTAAATTAAATGTATTATTATTATTATTATTATTATTATTATTATACCTTTCATCCACTGTGATATTAGGGCCTGGGTTATAGAGTAGTGAAAGTTGCTCTACCCACTTGTCCCACAATGTCCTAACAGCTGCCAGCTTGTCTCTCTCCCGTCTACCAGCCTTTGTCTCTCGATTATCAAATCTGATTACTCTGGAGAAAATGTGAAAAGTCTCCAGAGACATTGTGTGGCTCGAAATATAGCCCTGCCTGTCTCTGCATCCCACAGACTGGCTGTCGATTCATCCTTGGACTTATAGACCCCAGCCAGGATGAGGAGCCCCAAATACGCATCTAAAAGTTTTTTGTCCAGCTCCTTCCACTTCTCCCCAAAAACACGTCTCCCTCATAGATTAGTCATTTCCAGAATGATTTTCTGTATTGAATTTGGCATGACCAGCTCAAAAGCTGACTTGATGTCAGTCACACGCGTCACTGCCATCCTAGTGGGCCCTGGCACTGTCTTTATTATGTTTTCTGCAGACAGTTTCGCCTGACTCATATTTGGGGATGAAGACCACTGTATTTCACCATGTTTTGACACGAATGTCTTGCTAGGAGGAATAGGAATAGCAATTCCCTCATCTGGTTCAAAATCAGATTCATTAGAATCTGATTTTTTAGCTCAAGATCGTCTTCGTCTTCAGACACATCCTCCTCTATTTCACTGTCATGATCAGTGATGAAGTCCCGAGCCTCCTGGACTGTCCTTCTCCTTCACTCCCTCTCCTTCTCCTTCACTCCCTCTCCTTCTCCTTCACTCCCTCTCCTTCACTCCTTCTCCCTCTCCCTCTCCCTCTCTCTCACTCCTTCTCCCTCTCCCTCTCCCTCCTTCTCCCTCACTCCTTCTCACTCCTTCTCCCTCACTCCTTCTCCCTCACTCCCTCTCCTTCTCCCTCACTCCCTCTCCTTCTCCCTCACTCCCTCTCCTTCTCCTTCTCCTTCTTCACTCCCTCTCCCTCTCCTTCTCCTTCTCCTTCTTCACTCCCTCTCCCTCTCCTTCTCCTTCACTCCCTCTCCTTCTCCTTCACTCCCTCTCCCTCTCCTTCACTCCTTCTCCCTCTCCCTCTCTCTCACTCCTTCTCCATTTCATCACATATGGTGATGGTCGGCGAAAAAAAAAAAAACTAAATCTCGAATAAATCTCGAGCGGGACGTCGGAAATCTTTTTTTTTTCCACGCGGCGTCTAGTCGGATCGTCCGCAACGTCCCTGAGAAGTTTCACTCGATCCCGTCTGGAAATGACAATAATTCAATTTGAAATAATGGGTTTCCACAAAGTTTCAAGGCAAGCCTTGTAACCAAGCCTTGTAAGCACGAGTGATGAAATGCCTTAACCCTCCTGTTATGTTCGTTTGTCAGGAACAGCAATGGTGTTCCCGGGTCAATTTGACCCGGTGCAAAAGATGTCCTAAACCCAAAAAATCCTAACAAGCAGTGTGAACATGTCATTACTAACTCCATTAGTAACTATTCTATCAATATTTAGTGCAATAGTGTTCCTTACCTCTAACAGGTAATGGTTCAATTAGGATAATTCAATCGTTTTTTTTCATTAAAAAAAAAAGATATTTGTTCAAACTTTTTATTTTTATGTTTCACCACTTTATTACGATTTAGGCCTGAAAGGCGCCTCTAAATTAAATGTATTATTATTATTATTATTATTATTATTATTATACCTTTCATCCACTGTGATATTAGGGCCTGGGTTATAGAGTAGTGAAAGTTGCTCTACCCACTTGTCCCACAATGTCCTAACAGCTGCCAGCTTGTCTCTCTCCCGTCTACCAGCCTTTGTCTCTCGATTATCAAATCTGATTACTCTGGAGAAAATGTGAAAAGTCTCCAGAGACATTGTGTGGCTCGAAATATAGCCCTGCCTGTCTCTGCATCCCACAGACTGGCTGTCGATTCATCCTTGGACTTATAGACCCCAGCCAGGATGAGGAGCCCCAAATACGCATCTAAAAGTTTTTTGTCCAGCTCCTTCCACTTCTCCCCAAAAACACGTCTCCCTCATAGATTAGTCATTTCCAGAATGATTTTCTGTATTGAATTTGGCATGACCAGCTCAAAAGCTGACTTGATGTCAGTCACACGCGTCACTGCCATCCTAGTGGGCCCTGGCACTGTCTTTATTATGTTTTCTGCAGACAGTTTCGCCTGACTCATATTTGGGGCTGAAGACCACTGTATTTCACCATGTTTTGACACGAATGTCTTGCTAGGAGGAATAGGAATAGCAATTCCCTCATCTGGTTCAAAATCAGATTCATTAGAATCTGATTTTTTAGCTCAAGATCGTCTTCGTCTTCAGACACATCCTCCTCTATTTCACTGTCATGATCAGTGATGAAGTCCCGAGCCTCCTGGACTGTCCTTCTCCTTCACTCCCTCTCCTTCTCCTTCACTCCCTCTCCTTCTCCTTCACTCCCTCTCCTTCTCCTTCACTCCCTCTCCTTCACTCCTTCTCCCTCTCCCTCTCCCTCTCTCTCACTCCTTCTCCCTCTCCCTCTCCCTCCTTCTCCCTCACTCCTTCTCACTCCTTCTCCCTCACTCCTTCTCCCTCACTCCCTCTCCTTCTCCCTCACTCCCTCTCCTTCTCCCTCACTCCCTCTCCTTCTCCTTCTCCTTCTTCACTCCCTCTCCTTCTCCTTCTCCTTCTTCACTCCCTCTCCCTCTCCTTCTCCTTCACTCCCTCTCCTTCTCCTTCACTCCCTCTCCCTCTCCTTCACTCCTTCTCCCTCTCCCTCTCTCTCACTCCTTCTCCATTTCATCACATATGGTGATGGTCGGCGAAAAAAAAAAAACTAAATCTCGAATAAATCTCGAGCGGGACGTCGGAAATCTTTTTTTTTTCCACGCGGCGTCTAGTCGGATCGTCCGCAACGTCCCTGAGAAGTTTCACTCGATCCCGTCTGGAAATGACAATAATTCAATTTGAAATAATGGGTTTCCACAAAGTTTCAAGGCAAGCCTTGTAACCAAGCCTTGTAAGCACGAGTGATGAAATGCCTTAACCCTCCTGTTATGTTCGTTTGTCAGGAACAGCAATGGTGTTCCCGGGTCAATTTGACCCGGTGCAAAAGATGTCCTAAACCCAAAAAATCCTAACAAGCAGTGTGAACATGTCATTACTAACTCCATTAGTAACTATTCTATCAATATTTAGTGCAATAGTGTTCCTTACCTCTAACAGGTAATGGTTCAATTAGGATAATTCAATCGTTTTTTTCATTAAAAAAAAAGATATTTGTTCAAACTTTTTATTTTTATGTTTCACCACTTTATTACGATTTAGGCCTGAAAGGCGCCTCTAAATTAAATGTATTATTATTATTATTATTATTATTATTATTATACCTTTCATCCACTGTGATATTAGGGCCTGGGTTATAGAGTAGTGAAAGTTGCTCTACCCACTTGTCCCACAATGTCCTAACAGCTGCCAGCTTGTCTCTCTCCCGTCTACCAGCCTTTGTCTCTCGATTATCAAATCTGATTACTCTGGAGAAAATGTGAAAAGTCTCCAGAGACATTGTGTGGCTCGAAATATAGCCCTGCCTGTCTCTGCATCCCACAGACTGGCTGTCGATTCATCCTTGGACTTATAGACCCCAGCCAGGATGAGGAGCCCCAAATACGCATCTAAAAGTTTTTTGTCCAGCTCCTTCCACTTCTCCCCAAAAACACGTCTCCCTCATAGATTAGTCATTTCCAGAATGATTTTCTGTATTGAATTTGGCATGACCAGCTCAAAAGCTGACTTGATGTCAGTCACACGCGTCACTGCCATCCTAGTGGGCCCTGGCACTGTCTTTATTATGTTTTCTGCAGACAGTTTCGCCTGACTCATATTTGGGGATGAAGACCACTGTATTTCACCATGTTTTGACACGAATGTCTTGCTAGGAGGAATAGGAATAGCAATTCCCTCATCTGGTTCAAAATCAGATTCATTAGAATCTGATTTTTTAGCTCAAGATCGTCTTCGTCTTCAGACACATCCTCCTCTATTTCACTGTCATGATCAGTGATGAAGTCCCGAGCCTCCTGGACTGTCCTTCTCCTTCACTCCCTCTCCTTCTCCTTCACTCCCTCTCCTTCTCCTTCACTCCCTCTCCTTCTCCTTCACTCCCTCTCCTTCACTCCTTCTCCCTCTCCCTCTCCCTCTCTCTCACTCCTTCTCCCTCTCCCTCTCCCTCCTTCTCCCTCACTCCTTCTCACTCCTTCTCCCTCACTCCTTCTCCCTCACTCCCTCTCCTTCTCCCTCACTCCCTCTCCTTCTCCCTCACTCCCTCTCCTTCTCCTTCTCCTTCTTCACTCCCTCTCCTTCTCCTTCTCCTTCTTCACTCCCTCTCCCTCTCCTTCTCCTTCACTCCCTCTCCTTCTCCTTCACTCCCTCTCCCTCTCCTTCACTCCTTCTCCCTCTCCCTCTCTCTCACTCCTTCTCCATTTCATCACATATGGTGATGGTCGGCGAAAAAAAAAAAACTAAATCTCGAATAAATCTCGAGCGGGACGTCGGAAATCTTTTTTTTTTCCACGCGGCGTCTAGTCGGATCGTCCGCAACGTCCCTGAGAAGTTTCACTCGATCCCGTCTGGAAATGACAATAATTCAATTTGAAATAATGGGTTTCCACAAAGTTTCAAGGCAAGCCTTGTAACCAAGCCTTGTAAGCACGAGTGATGAAATGCCTTAACCCTCCTGTTATGTTCGTTTGTCAGGAACAGCAATGGTGTTCCCGGGTCAATTTGACCCGGTGCAAAAGATGTCCTAAACCCAAAAAATCCTAACAAGCAGTGTGAACATGTCATTACTAACTCCATTAGTAACTATTCTATCAATATTTAGTGCAATAGTGTTCCTTACCTCTAACAGGTAATGGTTCAATTAGGATAATTCAATCGTTTTTTTCATTAAAAAAAAAAGATATTTGTTCAAACTTTTATTTTTATGTTTCACCACTTTATTACGATTTAGGCCTGAAAGGCGCCTCTAAATTAAATGTATTATTATTATTATTATTATTATTATTATTATTATACCTTTCATCCACTGTGATATTAGGGCCTGGGTTATAGAGTAGTGAAAGTTGCTCTACCCACTTGTCCCACAATGTCCTAACAGCTGCCAGCTTGTCTCTCTCCCGTCTACCAGCCTTTGTCTCTCGATTATCAAATCTGATTACTCTGGAGAAAATGTGAAAAGTCTCCAGAGACATTGTGTGGCTCGAAATATAGCCCTGCCTGTCTCTGCATCCCACAGACTGGCTGTCGATTCATCCTTGGACTTATAGACCCCAGCCAGGATGAGGAGCCCCAAATACGCATCTAAAAGTTTTTTGTCCAGCTCCTTCCACTTCTCCCCAAAAACACGTCTCCCTCATAGATTAGTCATTTCCAGAATGATTTTCTGTATTGAATTTGGCATGACCAGCTCAAAAGCTGACTTGATGTCAGTCACACGCGTCACTGCCATCCTAGTGGGCCCTGGCACTGTCTTTATTATGTTTTCTGCAGACAGTTTCGCCTGACTCATATTTGGGGATGAAGACCACTGTATTTCACCATGTTTTGACACGAATGTCTTGCTAGGAGGAATAGGAATAGCAATTCCCTCATCTGGTTCAAAATCAGATTCATTAGAATCTGATTTTTTAGCTCAAGATCGTCTTCGTCTTCAGACACATCCTCCTCTATTTCACTGTCATGATCAGTGATGAAGTCCCGAGCCTCCTGGACTGTCCTTCTCCTTCACTCCCTCTCCTTCTCCTTCACTCCCTCTCCTTCTCCTTCACTCCCTCTCCTTCACTCCTTCTCCCTCTCCCTCTCCCTCTCTCTCACTCCTTCTCCCTCTCCCTCTCCCTCCTTCTCCCTCACTCCTTCTCACTCCTTCTCCCTCACTCCTTCTCCCTCACTCCCTCTCCTTCTCCCTCACTCCCTCTCCTTCTCCCTCACTCCCTCTCCTTCTCCTTCTCCTTCTTCACTCCCTCTCCTTCTCCTTCTCCTTCTTCACTCCCTCTCCCTCTCCTTCTCCTTCACTCCCTCTCCTTCTCCTTCACTCCCTCTCCCTCTCCTTCACTCCTTCTCCCTCTCCCTCTCTCTCACTCCTTCTCCATTTCATCACATATGGTGATGGTCGGCGAAAAAAAAAAAAACTAAATCTCGAATAAATCTCGAGCGGGACGTCGGAAATCTTTTTTTTTTCCACGCGGCGTCTAGTCGGATCGTCCGCAACGTCCCTGAGAAGTTTCACTCGATCCCGTCTGGAAATGACAATAATTCAATTTGAAATAATGGGTTTCCACAAAGTTTCAAGGCAAGCCTTGTAACCAAGCCTTGTAAGCACGAGTGATGAAATGCCTTAAATCGCCTTAGAAATTCAGAAAAAAGCTGAAAAACACTGAAAAGCATTTCAGCGTGCACTGATAACGAATCAATATCCACTTTGGTTCCTCCGTGAGATTTCTGGACCCCCCAGGGACTCTTGAAAGTGTATCCGCTTTTGCCCATTAAAATGAATGAGAACGAAGTAGCCTTCAGAATAGGCCTGATTTTGGGTTATTTGGGTGGTGTGGTGTGGTGGTGTGGTGGTGTGTTGTGTTGGTGGTGTGGTGTGGTGGTGTGGTGTGGTGGTGAGGTGGTGTGGTGGAGGTGTCGTGGCGTGGGAAGCCTTGTAACCAAGCCTTGTAAGCACAAGTGATGAAATGCCTTAAACTAAATCTCGAATAAATCTCGAGCGGGACGTCGTAAATCATTTTTTTTTCGATGCGGAGTCTAGTTGGATCGTCCGCAACATCCCTGAGAAGTTTCACTTGATTCCGTCTAGAAATGACAATAATCCACTTTGAAATAATGGGTTTCCACAAAGTTTCAAGGCAAGCCTTGTAACCAAGCCTTGTAAGCACAAGTGATGAAATGCCTTAAATCGCCTTAAAAATTCAGAAAAAAAGCTGAAAAACACTGAAAAGCATTTCAGTGTGCAATGATAATGAATTAATATCCACTTTGGTTCCTCCATGAGAGGGAGGGAGGGAGGGAGGGAGGGAGGGGGAAGGAGAAGGAGAAGGAGAAGGAAGGAAGGAAGGAAGGAGAAGGAAGGAGAAGGAGAAGGAAGGAGAAGGAGAATGAGGGAGAGGGAGAAGGAGGGAGAAGGAGAAGGAGAAGGAGGGAGAGGGAGAAGGAGTGAGAGGGAGAAGGAGGGAGAGGGAGAAGGAGGGAGAGGGAGAAGGAGGGAGAAGGAGGGAGAAGGAGGGAGAAGGAGTGAGAGGGAGAAGGAGTGAGAGGGAGAAGGAGTGAGAGGGAGAAGGAGAAGGAGTGAGAGGGAGAAGGAGAAGGAGTGAGAGGGAGAAGGAGAAGGAGTGAGAGGGAGAAGGAGTGAGAGAGAGAGGGAGAGAGAGGGAGAGGGAGAAGGAGTGAGAGAGAGAAGGAGTGAGAGAGAGAGAAGGAGTGAGAGAGAGAAAGAGTGAGGGGGGAGGAGAGAGGAAGAGAGAGATAGCTGTAATCCCACTGGAGTTGCACATCAATCATATCATGACATCTACCTGGGGAAGTGTCTGTGCCTCTGGGCCTGTCAGTGACTTAATACAATACACAGGGCAGTGTTTGGTGATCTGTGTGTGTCTGTGTGACCCTCAGTGACCTCCAATATTATATAGAGAGAAGGAGTGAGAAAGAGAGGGAGAGGGAGAAGGAGTGAGAGAGAGAAGGAGTGAGAGAGAGAAGGAGTGAGAGAGAGAAGGAGTGAGAGAGGGAGAAGGAGTGAGAGAGAGAGATAGCTGTAATCCCACTGGAGTTGCACATCAATCATATCATGACATCTACCTGGGGAGGTGTCTGTGCCTCTGGGCCTGTCAGTGACTTAATACAATACACAGGGCAGTGTTTGGTGCTCTGTGTGTGTCTGTGTGACCCTCAGTGACCTCCAATATTATATAGAGAGAAGGAGTGAGAAAGGGAGGGAGAGGGAGAAGGAGTGAGAGAGAGAAGGAGTGAGAGAGAGAAGGAGTGAGAGAGAGAAGGAGTGAGAGAGGGAGAAGGAGTGAGAGAGAGAGAAGGAGTGAGAGAGAGAGAGAAGGAGTGAGAGAGAGAAGGAGTGAGAGAGAGAGAAGGAGACGGAGAAGGAGTGAGAGGGAGAGAGAGAGAGAGGGAGGGAGTGAGAGGGAGTGAGAGAGAGAAGGAGTGAGAGAGAGAGGGAGGGAGTGAGAGGGAGTGAGAGAGAGAAGGAGTGAGAGAGAGAGGGAGAGGGAGAGGGAGAAGGAGTGAGAGAGAGAAGGAGTGAGAGGGAGAGGGAGAAGGAGTGAGAGAGAGAAGGAGTGAGAGAGAGAGAAGGAGTGAGAGAGAGAGGGAGAAGGAGGGAGTGAAGGAGAAGGAGAGGGAGAGAAGGAGAGGGAGAGGGAGTGAAGGAGAAGGAGAGGGAGAGAAGGAGTGAGAGAGAGAAGGAGTGAGAGAGAGAAGGAGTGAGAGAGGGAGAAGGAGTGAGAGAGAGAAGGAGTGAGAGAGAGAAGGAGTGAGAGAGAGAAGGAGTGAGAGGGAGAAAGAGTGAGGGGGGAGGAGTGAGAGAGAGAAAGAGTGAGGGGGGGAGGAGAGAGAAAGAGAGAGATAGCTTCTCCCTCACTCTCACTCCTTCTCCCTCACTCCCTCTCCTTCTCCCTCACTCCCTCTCCTTCTCCCTCACTCCCTCTCCTTCTCCTTCTTCACTCCCTCTCCTTCTCCTTCTCCTTCTTCACTCCCTCTCCCTCTCCTTCTCCTTCACTCCCTCTCCTTCTCCTTCACTCCCTCTCCTTCACTCCTTCTCCCTCTCCCTCTCCCTCTCTCTCACTCCTTCTCCCTCTCCCTCTCCCTCCTTCTCCCTCACTCCTTCTCACTCCTTCTCCCTCACTCCTTCTCACTCCTTCTCCCTCACTCCCTCTCCTTCTCCCTCACTCCCTCTCCTTCTCCCTCACTCCCTCTCCTTCTCCTTCTCCTTCTTCACTCCCTCTCCCTCTCCTTCTCCTTCTCCTTCTTCACTCCCTCTCCCTCCCCTTCTCCTTCACTCCCTCTCCTTCTCCTTCACTCCCTCTCCCTCTCCATCACTCCTTCTCCCTCTCCCTCTCTCTCACTCCTTCTCCATTTCATCACATATGGTGATGGTCGGCGAAAAAAACAAAACTAAATCTCGAAGAAATCTCGAGCGGGACGTCGGAAATCTTTTTTTTTTTCCACGCGGCGTCTAGTCGGATCGTCCGCAACGTCCCTGAGAAGTTTCACTCGATCCCGTCTGGAAATGACAATAATTCAATTTGAAATAATGGGTTTCCACAAAGTTTCAAGGCAAGCCTTGTAACCAAGCCTTGTAAGCACGAGTGATGAAGTGCCTTAAATCGCCTTAAAAATTCAGAAAAAAGCTGAAAAACACTGAAAAGCATTTCAGCGTGCACTGACAACGAATCAATATCCACTTTGGTTCCTCCGTGAGATTTCTGGACCCCCCAGGGACTCTTGAAAGTGTATCCGCTTTTGCCCATTAAAATGAATGAGAACGAAGTAGCCTTCAGAATAGGCCTGATTTTGGGTTATTTGGGTGGTGTGGTGTGGTGGTGTGGTGGTGTGTTGTGTTGGTGGTGTGGTGTGGTGGTGAGGTGTGGTGGTGAGGTGTGGTGGTGAGGTGGTGTGGTGGTGGTGTGGTGGCGTGGGAAGCCTTGTAACCAAGCCTTGTAAGCACAAGTGATGAAATGCCTTAAACTAAATCTCGAATAAATCTCGAGCGGGACGTCGGAAATCATTTTTCGATGCAGGGTCTAGTTGGATCGTCCGCAACATCCCTGAGAAGTTTCACTTGATTCCGTCTGGAAATGACAATAATCCACTTTGAAATAATAGGTTTCCACAAAATTTCAAGACAAGCCTTGCAACCAAGCCTTGTAAGCACAAGTGATGAAATGCCTTAAATCGCCTTAAAAAATCATAAAAAAGCTGAAAAACACTGAAAAGCATTTCAGTGTGCAATGATAATGAATTAATATCCACTTTGGTTCCTCCATGAGAGGGAGGGAGGGAGGGAGGGGGAAGGAGAAGGAGAAGGAGAAGGAAGGAAGGAAGGAAGGAAGGAGAAGGAAGGAAGGAGAAGGAAGGAGAAGGAGAAGGAGAAGGAAGGAGAAGGAGAATGAGGGAGAGGGAGAAGGAGGGAGAAGGAGAAGGAGAAGGAGGGAGAGGGAGAAGGAGTGAGAGGGATAAGGAGGGAGAGGGAGAATGAGGGAGAGGGAGAAGGAGGGAGAGGGAGAAGGAGTGAGAGGGAGAAGGAGGGAGAAGGAGTGAGAGGGAGAAGGAGTGAGAGGGAGAAGGAGAAGGAGTGAGAGGGAGAAGGAGAAGGAGTGAGAGGGAGAAGGAGAAGGAGTGAGAGGGAGAAGGAGTGAGAGAGAGAGGGAGAGGGAGAGAGAGAGAGAGGGAGAGGGAGAGGGAGAAGGAGTGAGAGAGAGAAGGAGTGAGAGAGAGAAGGAGTGAGAGAGAGAAGGAGTGAGAGAGAGAAAGAGTGAGGGGGGAGGAGAGAGAAAGAGAGAGATAGCTGTAATCCCACTGGAGTTGCACATCAATCATATCATGACATCTACCTGGGGAGGTGTCTGTGCCTCTGGGCCTGTCAGTGACTTAATACAATACACAGGGCAGTGTTTGGTGCTCTGTGTGTGTCTGTGTGACCCTCAGTGACCTCCAATATTATATAGAGAGAAGGAGTGAGAAAGAGAGGGAGAGGGAGAAGGAGTGAGAGAGAGAAGGAGTGCGAGAGAGAAGGAGTGAGAGAGAGAGAAGGAGTGAGAGAGGGAGAAGGAGTGAGAAAGAGAGATAGCTGTAATCCCACTGGAGTTGCACATCAATCATATCATGACATCTACCTGGGGAGGTGTCTGTGCCTCTGGGCCTGTCAGTGACTTAATACAATACACAGGGCAGTGTTTGGTGCTCTGTGTGTGTCTGTGTGACCCTCAGTGACCTCCAATATTATATAGAGAGAAGGAGTGAGAAAGAGAGGGAGAAGGAGTGAGAGAGAGAAGGAGTGAGAGAGAGAAGGAGTGAGAGAGAGAAGGAGTGAGAGAGGGAGAAGGAGTGAGAGAGAGAGAAGGAGTGAGAGAGAGAGAGAAGGAGTGAGAGAGAGAAGGAGTGAGAGAGAGAGAAGGAGACGGAGAAGGAGTGAGAGGGAGAGAGAGAGAGAGAGAGAGAGGGAGGGAGTGAGAGGGAGTGAGAGAGAGAAGGAGTGAGAGAGAGAGGGAGGGAGTGAGAGGGAGTGAGAGAGAGAAGGAGTGAGAGAGAGAGGGAGAGGGAGAGTGTGTGTGTGTGTGTGTGTGTGTGTGTGTGTGTGTGGGTGTGTGTGTGTGTGTGTGTGTGTGTGTGTGTTGTGTGTGTGTGTGTGTGTGTGTGTGTGTGTGTGTTGTGTGTGTGTGTGTGTGTGTGTGTGTGTGTGGGTCTGGAGGAGGCTGATGTTGAGCAAACATCCCCCAGGTTGATGAACCTATTCCTGGGTATATATATATTGAATGTGGTGTGTCTGTCTACATGGGGGTGTGATCAGGATACAATCATCCCCCAGGTTGATGAACCTATTCCTGGGTATATATATATTGAATGTGTGTGTCTGTCTACATGGGAGTTCTTATGATACAATCATCACCCTATTCCTGGGTAGATATCTATTGAATGTGTGGGTCTATGTACATGGAGATATCTATTGAATGTGTGGGTCTATGGATAACTCTATTGCTGGATGTATTGGTAGTGTTTGCGTGTATGGAAGTGTGCACATGGAGCCAGTGTTTCCCCCACGTTGGGGGTCTTATTGTCGGATAGTTTAATAGTGTCAGAGTGTATGGAAGTATGCACATGGAAGTGTAAGCATTAGAACATTCATAACTCTATTGCTGGATGTATTGGTAGTGTATGGAAGTATGCACATGGAGCCAGTGTTTCCCCCACGTTGGGGGTCTTATTGTCGGATAGTTTAATAGTGTCAGAGTGTATGGAAGTATGCACATGGAAGTGTATGCATTAGAACATTCATAACTCTATTGCTGGATGTATTGGTAGTGTTTGCGTGCATGGAAGTATGCACATGGAGCCAGTGTTTCCCCAGGTTGGGGGTCTTATTGTCGGATAGATTAATAGTGTTAGAGTGCATGGATGTTTGCACATGGAAGTGTATGCATTAGAACATTCATAACTCTATTATTGGATGTATTTGTAGTATATGGAAGTATGTACATGGAGCCAGTGTTTCCCCCACGTTGGGGGTCTTATTGTCGGATAGTTTAATAGTGTCAGAGTGTATGGAAGTATGCACATGGAAGTGTATGCATTGGAACATTCATAACTCTATTGCTGGATGTATTGGTAGTGTTTGCGTGCATGGAAGTTTGCACATGGAGCCAGTGTTTGACTGTTTCGACAACAGTCTTATTGTCGGATAGTTTAATAGTGTCAGAGTGTATGGAAGTATGCACATGGAAGTGTAAGCATTAGAACATTCATAACTCTATTGCTGGATGCATTGGTAGTGTTTGCGTGCATGGAAGTTTGCACATGGAGCCAGTGTTTCCCCCACGTTGGGGGTCTTATTGTCGGATAGATTAATAGTGTCAGAGTGTATGGAAGTATGCACATGGAAGTGTATGCATTAGAACATTCATAACTCTATTGCTGGATGTATTGGTAGTGTATGGAAGTATGTACATGGAGCCAGTGTTTCCCCCACGTTGGGGGTCTTATTGTCGGATAGTTTAATAGTGTCAGAGTGTATGGAAGTATGCACATGGAAGTGTATGCATTGGAACATTCATAACTCTATTGCTGGATGTATTGGTAGTGTTTGCGTGCATGGAAGTATGCACATGGAGCCAGTGTTTCCCCCACGTTGGTGGTCTTATTGTCGGATAGTTTAATAGTGTCAGAGTGTATGGAAGTATGCACATGGAAGTGTATGCATTGGAACATTCATAACTCTATTGCTGGATGTATTGGTAGTGTATGGAAGCATGCACATGGAGCCAGTGTTTCCCCCACGTTGGGGGTCTTATTGTCGGATAGTTTAATAGTGTCAGAGTGTATGGAATTATGCACATGGAAGTGTAAGCATTAGAACATTCATAACTCTATTGCTGGATGTATTGGTAGTGTTTGCGTGCATGGAAATTTGCACATGGAGCCAGTGTTTCCCCCACGTTGGGGGTCTTATTGTCGGATAGTTTAATAGTGTTAGAGTGTATGGAAGTATGCACATGGAAGTGTATGCATTGGAACATTCATAACTCTATTGCTGGATGTATTGGTAGTGTATGGAAGTATGTACATGGAGCCAGTGTTTCCCCCACGTTGGGGGTCTTATTGTCGGATAGATTAATAGTGTTAGAGTGTATGGAAGTATGCACATGGAAGTGTAAGCATTGGAACATTCATAACTCTATTGCTGGATGTATTGGTAGTGTATGGAAGTATGTACATGGAGCCAGTGTTTCCCCCACGTTGGGGGTCTTATTGTCGGATAGATTAATAGTGTCAGAGTGTATGGAAGTATGCACATGGAAGTGTAAGCATTAGAACATTCATAACTCTATTGCTGGATGCATTGGTAGTGTTTGCGTGCATGGAAGTTTGCACATGGAGCCAGTGTTTCCCCCACGTTGGGGGTCTTATTGTCGGATAGATTAATAGTGTCAGAGTGTATGGAAGTATGCACATGGAAGTGTATGCATTAGAACATTCATAACTCTATTGCTGGATGTATTGGTAGTGTATGGAAGTATGTACATGGAGCCAGTGTTTCCCCCACGTTGGGGGTCTTATTGTCGGATAGATTAATAGTGTCAGAGTGTATGGAAGTATGCACATGGAAGTGTAAGCATTAGAACATTCATAACTCTATTGCTGGATGTATTGGTAGTGTTTGCGTGCATGGAAGTTTGCACATGGAGCCAGTGTTTCCCCCACGTTGGGGGTCTTATTGTCGGATAGATTAATAGTGTCAGAGTGTATGGAAGTATGCACATGGAAGTGTATGCATTAGAACATTCATAACTCTATTGCTGGATGTATTGGTAGTGTTTGCGTGCATGGAAGTATGCACATGGAGCCAGTGTTTCCCCCAGGTTGGGGGTCTTATTGTCGGATAGATTAATAGTGTTAGAGTGCATGGATGTTTGCACATGGAAGTGTATGCATTAGAACATTCATAACTCTATTGCTGGATGTATTTGTAGTGTATGGAAGTATGTACATGGAGCCAGTGTTTCCCCAACGTTGGGGGTCTTATTGTCGGATAGTTTAATAGTGTCAGAGTGTATGGAAGTATGCACATGGAAGTGTATGCATTAGAACATTCATAACTCTATTGCTGGATGTATTGGTAGTGTATGGAAGTATGTACATGGAGCCAGTGTTTCCCCCACGTTGGGGGTCTTATTGTCGGATAGATTAATAGTGTCAGAGTGTATGGAAGTATGCACATGGAAGTGTAAGCATTAGAACATTCATAACTCTATTGCTGGATGTATTGGTAGTGTTTGCGTGCATGGAAGTTTGCACATGGAGCCAGTGTTTCCCCCACGTTGGGGGTCTTATTGTCGGATAGTTTAATAGTGTCAGAGTGTATGGAAGTATGCACATGGAAGTGTAAGCATTAGAACATTCATAACTCTATTGCTGGATGTATTTGTAGTGTATGGAAGTATGTACATGGAGCCAGTGTTTCCCCCACGTTGGGGGTCTTATTGTCGGATAGATTAATAGTGTCAGAGTGTATGGAAGTATGCACATGGAAGTGTAAGCATTAGAACATTCATAACTCTATTGCTGGATGTATTGGTAGTGTTTGCGTGCATGGAAGTTTGCACATGGAGCCAGTGTTTCCCCCACGTTGGGGGTCTTATTGTCGGATAGATTAATAGTGTCAGAGTGTATGGAAGTATGCACATGGAAGTGTAAGCATTAGAACATTCATAACTCTATTGCTGGATGCTATTGGTAGTGTTTGCGTGCATGGAAGTTTGCACATGGAGCCAGTGTTTCCCCCACGTTGGGGGTCTTATTGTCGGATAGATTAATAGTGTCAGAGTGTATGGAAGTATGCACATGGAAGTGTATGCATTAGAACATTCATAACTCTATTGCTGGATGTATTGGTAGTGTATGGAAGTATGTACATGGAGCCAGTGTTTCCCCCACGTTGGGGGTCTTATTGTCGGATAGATTAATAGTGTCAGAGTGTATGGAAGTATGCACATGGAAGTGTAAGCATTAGAACATTCATAACTCTATTGCTGGATGTATTGGTAGTGTTTGCGTGCATGGAAGTTTGCACATGGAGCCAGTGTTTCCCCAACGTTGGGGGTCTTATTGTCGGATAGATTAATAGTGTCAGAGTGTATGGAAGTATGCACATGGAAGTGTATGCATTAGAACATTCATAACTCTATTGCTGGATGTATTGGTAGTGTTTGCGTGCATGGAAGTTTGCACATGGAGCCAGTGTTTCCCCCACGTTGGGGGTCTTATTGTCGGATAGATTAATAGTGTCAGAGTGTATGGAAGTATGCACATGGAAGTGTAATGCATTAGAACATTCATAACTCTATTGCTGGATGTATTGGTAGTGTATGGAAGTATGTACATGGAGCCAGTGTTTCCCCCACGTTGGGGGTCTTATTGTCGGATAGATTAATAGTGTCAGAGTGTATGGAAGTATGCACATGGAAGTGTAAGCATTAGAACATTCATAACTCTATTGCTGGATGTATTGGTAGTGTTTGCGTGCATGGAAGTTTGCACATGGAGCCAGTGTTTCCCCCACGTTGGGGGTCTTATTGTCGGATAGTTTAATAGTGTCAGAGTGTATGGAAGTATGCACATGGAAGTGTAGCATTAGAACATTCATAACTCTATTGCTGGATGTATTGGTAGTGTATGGAAGTATGCACATGGAGCCAGTGTTTCCCCACGTTGGGGGTCTTATTTCCGGATAGGATTAATAGTGTCAGAGTGTATGGAAGTATGCACATGGAAGTGTATGCATTAGAACATTCAAACTCTATTGCTGGATGTATTGGTAGTGTTGCGTGCATGGAAGTATGCACATGGAGCCAGTGTTTCCCCCACGTTGGGGGTCTTATTGTCGGATAGTTTAATAGTGTTAGAGTGTATGGAAGTATGCACATGGAAGTGTATGCATTAGAACATTCATAACTCTATTGCTGGATGTATTGGTAGTGTATGGAAGTATGCACATGGAGCCAGTGTTTCCCCCAGGTTGGGGGTCTTATTGCCTCTTAACACCAGTGCTGCCACTGCAGTATCTAATCTGACCACCAGATGGCAGTGACGAGCTATATCAGTCTGCAAGGTTCTTGAAGTAGTGGCAGAGGGGGTTTGGAGAGAGTCGTTAACAACAACAAAGGCATTTGTCACACACCACACCTCTGTTCTCGCATATCTTAATTCCATGGCAGAACTGGGACATGATGTGACCCTGTGTGACCCTCTGTGACCCTCAATAGAGAGCAGTGAATCTCTCTCTCTCTCTCTCTCTCTAATTTATGGATTTATATCACTTTTATTCAAAACAAGACACATTTGTGTGGATCAGAAATGTGCGTGTGAAACTTACTTTTGCCTATGGATTTATTTTACAGTTATACCTGCCGATATCCATTTGTGTGTGCATTGAAATGTATTTGTGAGAAGAGAGTAATTTATATAAAAATTACAAAATACATTTGTTAATCCTTCTCTGTGCATTCATTATTAATGAGACTGTTCTGACCCCATAAAAATGGACAAACAACGACCAGTTTCCAAATGTTTTTTTTATTGAAACGTTTCAAACACGGAACATGAATAAATATATATAACTAAAACACAACATGAATAATATATATAACTAAAACAAAACATGAATAAATATATATAACAAAAACACGGAACATGAATAAATATGAAGAACTTAAACGTAAAATGAATGAATATATAGAACTGAAACACAACACGAATAATAAATATATAGAACTGAACTGAGCTACTGATGGCCGTAGATGGTCAGCGTGCTGCGGGAGAGAGAGAAATCAATAAAACCCCTTTTTTTTTATATCTTTGGTCAAATGATTAAGCAGTATAAGCGGGCTAATGTATCTTCAAGGCTTTGAAAGGGATAATGTTCACTGCACATTACTCCTTGCAGAAATGTCTTGCAAATGTCTTTGTACCGGTCAATCCGGAGGTCCAGAGCTGCTCCTCCTCAAGAGTCTGTCTCTTCAGGTGAGCAGACTCTCACCTGGCCGGACATCTCTCTCCTCATGAAGGCTGGAGCCACAAAGGACAGGCCTGACAACACACAGGAGCCAGCAGGAGCAGGGGAGGAGGAGCCAACAGGAGCAGGAGCAGGAGCAGGGGAGGAGGAGCCAGCAGCAGCAGGAGCAGGGGAGGAGGAGCAGGGGAGGAGGAGCCAGCAGCAGGAGGCAGGGGAGGAGGAGCCAGCAGGAGCAGGAACGGGGGAGGAATCGGATGAGGGCTCCTGCTGTGCCAGGCAGACAAAGAGGTCCCTCCTGCCAATCTCTGAGTCAAAGTTCTGCAAACAAAGAAAAAGAGGAGCATTTACAAACAAGAATGTGTTTGCATCGAATGTGTGTAACGGAAGCAAAATGCACCAAATTAACCAATTCCTTATCATGTGTTTTTGATACTCACGTATGTGGCCACGGCTGAACGGATGTCCGTCAAGCTTGGGGACCCGGGGAGGCCCATCTCCCCCCAAGCTTGGAGGAGGGACGACAACACCTATGAGGCCGATGTGCGTAAAACAAACATTATTAACAACTCTCAGAGTGACACAAGATATACTCATCATAGTTCTGGAAACATTGGACCCGAAGCTTGTATGTGTTTTAATTATGTTTGTATTATAATTGATAATGCCTCATTTGCATTCCTTCTTAAATGTTTTATATTGTTTTATATATGCGTGTGCGTGTGTGTGTGTGTGTGTGTGTGTGTGTGTGTGTGTGTGTGTGTGTGTGTGTGTGTGTGTGTGGACATATACGTGTGTGTGGACATATACGTGTGCGTGTGTGCGTGTGTGCTATGCACATGTATGGTGTGTGTGTGTGTGTGTGTATGTGTGTGGCCGCCGATGATGACACAGCCGCACGGCGTCTTATCAAACAAAGGATTAAACCTGAGATCTACACCGCTATTGATGGCAAAACTATCATGGAAGATGAACTGTTAAGTTTCCTTGCTGTCAAACTGAAGACTGTGCCTCAGGATGACATTATCCTGATGGCTGTAAATCACTTTGGATCAGAGTGGATTGAAAGCTCCAAGAAGGCCCTGTTTGAACTGTGTATATTTTAACCCAAAGTATTTCAGTGTTACTTGCTCTATGCTTTTCCGGGTTAATGAAGCATGGCATACTCCCAGGATCCATGTTATCTGTCTTGTTGATACCTGTTGTTCAAAATAAGACTAGTATTGATAACTATAGGCCTATTGCACTTGCAAGTATACTGTCCAAGGTACTAGAAGGGATCCTTATGGATAGGCTTGCAGATTATGTTATCAACAGATAACCAGTTTGGCTTTAAGAGTAAGCATGGAACTGATCTGTGTATTTATGCACTTAAAGAAATTGTCCATAGGTACAGATCACGAAATAGCACAGTCTTCATGTGTTTCCTGGATGCGTCAAAAGCCTTTGACCGTATCAATCATGGGAAACTGTTTGCTAAACTACTTGAGCGAGGGGTCCCCTCTTATATAATTAGGATACTGCAGTTCTGGTACTCTCACCAAACTATGCATGTTAGGTGGGGGATGAGTGTGTGTGTGTGTGTGTATTCATATGCGTAGATATATATGTGTATGTATATGTGTTTATATATGTAGTGTGCTGTCTATGTGGACCTTCCTGTGTCTTGAATAAAGTTATAATAATAATAATATGCTATGCACATGTGCGTGTGTGTGGTCCTGACCTGAGGACCGCCGGATGTGCAGCACGTAGCCGATGATGTCCTGTGTGTTGTGTTGTTGTGTCATCGTCCTGGCTGATGCAGTACATGGTCAGCGTGCTGCGGGAGAGAGAGAAATCAATAAAACCCCTTTTTGTTGTTATATCTTTGGTCAAATGATTAAGCAGTATAAGCGGGCTAATGTATCTTCAAGGCTTTGAAAGGGATAATGTTCACTGCACATTACTCCTTGCAGAAATGTCTTGCAAATGTCTTTGTACCGGTCAATCCGGAGGTCCAGAGCTGCTCCTCCTCAAGAGTCTGTCTCTTCAGGTGGACTTCTCTCTCCTCATGAAGGCTTGAGCCACAAAGGACAGGCCTGACAACACACACACACACACACACACACACACACACACACACACACACACACACACACACACACACACACACACACACACACACACACACACACACACACACACACACACACACACACACACACACACACACACACACACACACACACACACACACACACACACGATAACCGTAACCGGAGATTCAGGCTCACATTTACGTAATAATGCAATAATAATAAACGGAGATTCTCGGAGAGCACAAGTAATATCAGTCTAATCATAAACTGTAAAGAATTTAAGTCATGCATTGTTCATTTACATTGGACTCTTGATCAATTCGTAACGTATATAAGTTAGCAGCAGTAGCAGCGCCATTTTGCGAATGAAAACCATGTGGACTCAATCAATATATGTCTGAATATACGAAACTTCGTTTCGTTTGTTTTTATAGTAACAATATTTGGCCAAAACATTGTGGCTCGGGCTGATGAACATTCAATTGTAACGTAGTTTGAGAAGTAAAAGAAAGACAATGACAATCGTCTTGTCGTACTGACCTCACGAGCATGGTCAACGAGCATGGTCAACCATAAAACTTTGTTTTCCCCAAGAATTCTGTCTTCTGCCTTTATGTTTGGTAGTCCAAAGGCTGCTGATTTTACGTTTGTTGGACACCGTAACAGTGTGTCACTATCTTATTGCCAGCATGAGAGATCAATGTTGTTATAAGCTGTTACGTCTTTCTCTCACCGATCGCACATGGCTGACTAGGGCTGTACCACTTCGGGAGGGGTCGCTCAGTTGAATTGGTTGCGCCCATGAGTTAGTCTGAAGCCATGGCACACAAATATACATTAACTTGTATATTTGTAATAACAAATTAATCCTCACCAACTAGGAAGCTGACACACCGTTATTGTTCAATAATTAATAATGAAATAATAATATTCAAAAGGTCAAAAGGAGTCGGCACCACGCCGCTTATGAGATAACAAACAGTTAATGTGTATTTCTCTCGTAACTTTTTGTGTTCTCTCGTAACTACCGTGACCACCCCCAGAAACACAAAAGTGTATTGGGGACCAACGGGGTCTCAGTCACAAACGGGGTCTCAACTGAAATTATACATATCTTGACTTTTACAGTCCCCACCGTGAATCTGCTGTTACCCCACCTCTGCTGTTTTCTCTAAAATAAGACATTGGCAATACTAAGAACGTGATTCTGTTTGTTTATTTTTCTATTTAAATTCACCTTTTTAATTTAAGTTGAGTAATTTCATCTCTACAGAGTATGTCATCTTTCCACCCAGTCTCAGTAATAACTGCTATATCACACAGATCCTGACTTCTACGGTCCCCCCCGTGACCATGCCCCTCCCCACCCCTGTTGTTTCTCTCAGGAAATGCTGGCTTGGGGCGGTAAAGATTGTTTGAATGTGTTGGTGAAATGACTATTAACAATGGATTTAAGGAAAACAGACGCCTCTGCAATAGAAATGGTTTCGCCAGTGCCTGCAAATATACCAATATATTGGTATATTTTCTTATTGTGATGTAATTTCCTACATTATCTGAAAAAGCTTAATTTTCCCTCAAATCTTTTATTATGTAGACCAATAATCAGTAAATTAATATTATGATGCATGACTTTTTTTTCAAAGCTTCATTGAAAGTTTGTAATGTACAAACATAAGCAAACAAACATCAGTCATTGCAAACTATCAATAATGCTTTGAGTGGCCACTGTTTAGAAAAGCACTGTATAAATGCAGTCCTCTCTCTCTCTCTCTCTCTCTCTCTCTCTCTCTCTCTCTCTCTCTCTCTCTCTCTCTCTCTCTCTCTCTCTCTCTCTCTCTCTCTCTCTCTCTCTCTCTCTCTCTTTATTATATAAATATATATAATACAATTAAATCTATAAATACAATTTATGTATTTGTAACACTGGACTGGGCCTGTGAGTCAGAGTTCAGCAGTGGAGAATACTGTGGTGCATTTCTGCCTTCAGCTCAACCTTAATGGATGGCCGATCAAGGGGAGGGCTGGAGGGCCCCTCGCCCCCTCCCCCCGTGCACCTGGACTGCTGCTGTAAGATTTTAGCCTGAAGTTCTTCCCAGAACCTACATCGTAGCCATCCAACATGCATATCAGTTGTATGCACATGGAAGTGTAAGCATTGGAACATTCATAACTCTATTGCTGGATGTATTGGTAGTGTATGGAAGTATGCACATGGAGCCAGTGTTTCCCCCACGTTGGGGGTCTTATTATCGGATAGATTAATAGTGTTATATTGTATGGAAGTATGCACATGGAAGTGTAAGCATTGGAACATTCATAACTCTATTGCTGGATGTATTGGTAGTGTATGGAAGTATGCACATGGAGCCAGTGTTTCCCCCACGTTGGGGGTCTTATTGTCGGATAGATTAATAGTGTTATATTGTATGGAAGTATGCACATGGAAGTGTAAGCATTGGAACATTCATAACTCTATTGCTGGATGTATTGGTAGTGTATGGAAGTATGCACATGGAGCCAGTGTTTCCTCCACGTTGGGGGTCTTATTGTCGGATGGATTAATAGTGTCAGAGTGTATGGAAGTATGCACATGGAAGTGTATGCATTGGAACATTCATAACTCTATTGCTGGAAGTATTGGTAGTGTATGGAAGTGTGCACATGTAGCCAGTGTTTCCCCCACGTTGGGGGTCTTATTTCCGGATAGTTTAATAGTGTTAGAGTGTATGGAAGTATGCACATGGAAGTGTATGCATTAGAACATTCATAACTCTATTGCTGGATGTATTGGTAGTGTATGGAAGTATGCACATGGAGCCAGTGTTTCCCCCAGTTTGGGGGTCTTATTGCCTCTTAACACCAGTGCTGCCACTGCAGTATCTAATCTGACCACCAGATGGCAGTGACGAGCTATATCAGTCTGCAAGGTTCTTGAAGTAGTGGCAGAGGGGGTTTGGAGAGAGTCGTTAACAACAACAAAGGCATTTGTCACACACCACACCTCTGTTCTCGCATATCTTAATTCCATGGCAGAACTGGGACATGATGTGACCCTGTGTGACCCTCTGTGACCCTCAATAGAGAGCAGTGAATCTCTCTCTCTTTCTCTCTCTCTAATTTATGGATTTATATCACTTTTATTCAAAACAAGACACATTTGTGTGGATCAGAAATGTGCGTGTGAAACTTACTTTTGCCTATGGATTTATTTTACAGTTATACCTGCCGATATCCATTTGTGTGTGCATTGAAATGTATTTGTGAGAAGAGAGTAATTTATATAAAAATTACAAAATACATTTGTTAATCCTTCTCTGTGCATTCATTATTAATGAGACTGTTCTGACCCCATAAAAATGGACAAACAACGACCAGTTTCCAAATGTTTTTTTTATTGAAACGTTTCAAACACGGAACATGAATAAATATATATAACTAAAACACAACATGAATGAATATATATAACTAAAACAAAACATGAATAAATATATATAACAAAAACACGGAACATGAATAAATATGAAGAACTTAAACGTAAAATGAATGAATATATAGAACTGAAACACAACACGAATAATAAATATATAGAACTGAACTGAGCTACTGATGGCCGTAGATGGTCAGCGTGCTGCGGGAGAGAGAGAAATCAATAAAACCCCTTTTTTTTTATATCTTTGGTCAAATGATTAAGCAGTATAAGCGGGCTAATGTATCTTCAAGGCTTTGAAAGGGATAATGTTCACTGCACATTACTCCTTGCAGAAATGTCTTGCAAATGTCTTTGTACCGGTCAATCCGGAGGTCCAGAGCTGCTCCTCCTCAAGAGTCTGTCTCTTCAGGTGAGCAGACTCTCACCTGGCCGGACATCTCTCTCCTCATGAAGGCTGGAGCCACAAAGGACAGGCCTGACAACACACAGGAGCCAGCAGGAGCAGGGGAGGAGGAGCCAAGCAGGAGCAGGAGCAGGGGAGGAGGAGCCAGCAGCAGCAGGAGCAGGGGAGGAGGAGCAGGGGAGGAGGAGCCAGCAGCAGCAGGAGCAGGGGAGGAGGAGCCAGCAGGAGCAGGAACGGGGGAGGAATCGGATGAGGGCTCCTGCTGTGCCAGGCAGACAAAGAGGTCCCTCCTGCCAATCTCTGAGTCAAAGTTCTGCAAACAAAGAAAAAGAGGAGCATTTACAAACAAGAATGTGTTTGCATCGAATGTGTGTAACGGAAGCAAAATGCACCAAATTAACCAATTCCTTATCATGTGTTTTTGATACTCACGTATGTGGCCACGGCTGAACGGATGTCCGTCAAGCTTGGGGACCCGGGGAGGCCCATCTCCCCCCAAGCTTGGAGGAGGGACGACAACACCTATGAGGCCGATGTGCGTAAAACAAACATTATTAACAACTCTCAGAGTGACACAAGATATACTCATCATAGTTCTGGAAACATTGGACCCGAAGCTTGTATGTGTTTTAATTATGTTTGTATTATAATTGATAATGCCTCATTTGCATTCCTTCTTAAATGTTTTATATTGTTTTATATATGCGTGTGCGTGTGTGTGTGTGTGTGTGTGTGTGTGTGTGTGTGTGTGTGTGTGTGTGTGTGTGTGTGTGTGTGGACATATACGTGTGTGTGGACATATACGTGTGCGTGTGTGCGTGTGTGCTATGCACATGTTTGGTGTGTGTGTGTGTGTATGTGTGTGGCCGCCGATGATGACACAGCCGCACGGCGTCTTATCAAACAAAGGATTAAACCTGAGATCTACACCGCTATTGATGGCAAAACTATCATGGAAGATGAACTGTTAAGTTTCCTTGCTGTCAAACTGAAGACTGTGCCTCAGGATGACATTATCCTGATGGCTGTAAATCACTTTGGATCAGAGTGGATTGAAAGCTCCAAGAAGGCCCTGTTTGAACTGTGTATATTTTAACCCAAAGTATTTCAGTGTTACTTGCTCTATGCTTTTCCGGGTTAATGAAGCATGGCATACTCCCAGGATCCATGTTATCTGTCTTGTTGATACCTGTTGTTCAAAATAAGACTAGTATTGATAACTATAGGCCTATTGCACTTGCAAGTATACTGTCCAAGGTACTAGAAGGGATCCTTATGGATAGGCTTGCAGATTATGTTATCAACAGATAACCAGTTTGGCTTTAAGAGTAAGCATGGAACTGATCTGTGTATTTATGCACTTAAAGAAATTGTCCATAGGTACAGATCACGAAATAGCACAGTCTTCATGTGTTTCCTGGATGCGTCAAAAGCCTTTGACCGTATCAATCATGGGAAACTGTTTGCTAAACTACTTGAGCGAGGGGTCCCCTCTTATATAATTAGGATACTGCAGTTCTGGTACTCTCACCAAACTATGCATGTTAGGTGGGGGATGAGTGTGTGTGTGTGTGTGTATTCATATGCGTAGATATATATGTGTATGTATATGTGTTTATATATGTAGTGTGCTGTCTATGTGGACCTTCCTGTGTCTTGAATAAAGTTATAATAATAATAATAATAATATGCTATGCACATGTGCGTGTGTGTGGTCCTGACCTGAGGACCGCCGGATGTGCAGCACGTAGCCGATGATGTCCTGTGTGTTGTGTTGTTGTGTCATCGTCCTGGCTGATGCAGTACATGGTCAGCGTGCTGCGGGAGAGAGAGAAATCAATAAAACCCCTTTTTGTTGTTATATCTTTGGTCAAATGATTAAGCAGTATAAGCGGGCTAATGTATCTTCAAGGCTTTGAAAGGGATAATGTTCACTGCACATTACTCCTTGCAGAAATGTCTTGCAAATGTCTTTGTACCGGTCAATCCGGAGGTCCAGAGCTGCTCCTCCTCAAGAGTCTGTCTCTTCAGGTGGACTTCTCTCTCCTCATGAAGGCTTGAGCCACAAAGGACAGGCCTGACAACACACACACACACACACACACACACACACACACACACACACACACACACACACACACACACACACACACACACACACACACACACACACACACACACACACACACACACACACACACACACACACACACACACACACACACACACACACACACACACACACACACGATAACCGTAACCGGAGATTCAGGCTCACATTTACGTAATAATGCAATAATAATAAACGGAGATTCTCGGAGAGCACAAGTAATATCAGTCTAATCATAAACTGTAAAGAATTTAAGTCATGCATTGTTCATTTACATTGGACTCTTGATCAATTCGTAACGTATATAAGTTAGCAGCAGTAGCAGCGCCATTTTGCGAATGAAAACCATGTGGACTCAATCAATATATGTCTGAATATACGAAACTTCGTTTCGTTTGTTTTTATAGTAACAATATTTGGCCAAAACATTGTGGCTCGGGCTGATGAACATTCAATTGTAACGTAGTTTGAGAAGTAAAAGAAAGACAATGACAATCGTCTTGTCGTACTGACCTCACGAGCATGGTCAACGAGCATGGTCAACCATAAAACTTTGTTTTCCCCAAGAATTCTGTCTTCTGCCTTTATGTTTGGTAGTCCAAAGGCTGCTGATTTTACGTTTGTTGGACACCGTAACAGTGTGTCACTATCTTATTGCCAGCATGAGAGATCAATGTTGTTATAAGCTGTTACGTCTTTCTCTCACCGATCGCACATGGCTGACTAGGGCTGTACCACTTCGGGAGGGGTCGCTCAGTTGAATTGGTTGCGCCCATGAGTTAGTCTGAAGCCATGGCACACAAATATACATTAACTTGTATATTTGTAATAACAAATTAATCCTCACCAACTAGGAAGCTGACACACCGTTATTGTTCAATAATTAATAATGAAATAATAATATTCAAAAGGTCAAAAGGAGTCGGCACCACGCCGCTTATGAGATAACAAACAGTTAATGTGTATTTCTCTCGTAACTTTTTGTGTTCTCTCGTAACTACCGTGACCACCCCCAGAAACACAAAAGTGTATTGGGGACCAACGGGGTCTCAGTCACAAACGGGGTCTCAACTGAAATTATACATATCTTGACTTTTACAGTCCCCACCGTGAATCTGCTGTTACCCCACCTCTGCTGTTTTCTCTAAAATAAGACATTGGCAATACTAAGAACGTGATTCTGTTTGTTTATTTTTCTATTTAAATTCACCTTTTTAATTTAAGTTGAGTAATTTCATCTCTACAGAGTATGTCATCTTTCCACCCAGTCTCAGTAATAACTGCTATATCACACAGATCCTGACTTCTACGGTCCCCCCCGTGACCATGCCCCTCCCCGCCCCTGTTGTTTCTCTCAGGAAATGCTGGCTTGGGGCGGTAAAGATTGTTTGAATGTGTTGGTGAAATGACTATTAACAATGGATTTAAGGAAAACAGACGCCTCTGCAATAGAAATGGTTTCGCCAGTGCCTGCAAATATACCAATATATTGGTATATTTTCTTATTGTGATGTAATTTCCTACATTATCTGAAAAAGCTTAATTTTCCCTCAAATCTTTTATTATGTAGACCAATAATCAGTAAATTAATATTATGATGCATGACTTTTTTTTCAAAGCTTCATTGAAAGTTTGTAATGTACAAACATAAGCAAACAAACATCAGTCATTGCAAACTATCAATAATGCTTTGAGTGGCCACTGTTTAGAAAAGCACTGTATAAATGCAGTCCTCTCTCTCTCTCTCTCTCTCTCTCTCTCTCTCTCTCTCTCTCTCTCTCTCTCTCTCTCTCTCTCTCTCTCTCTCTCTCTCTCTCTCTTTATTATATAAATATATATAATACAATTAAATCTATAAATACAATTTATGTATTTGTAACACTGGACTGGGCCTGTGAGTCAGAGTTCAGCAGTGGAGAATACTGTGGTGCATTTCTGCCTTCAGCTCAACCTTAATGGATGGCCGATCAAGGGGAGGGCTGGAGGGCCCCTCGCCCCCTCCCCCCGTGCACCTGGACTGCTGCTGTAAGATTTTAGCCTGAAGTTCTTCCCAGAACCTACATCGTAGCCATCCAACATGCATATCAGTTGTATGCACATGGAAGTGTAAGCATTGGAACATTCATAACTCTATTGCTGGATGTATTGGTAGTGTATGGAAGTATGCACATGGAGCCAGTGTTTCCCCCACGTTGGGGGTCTTATTATCGGATAGATTAATAGTGTTATATTGTATGGAAGTATGCACATGGAAGTGTAAGCATTGGAACATTCATAACTCTATTGCTGGATGTATTGGTAGTGTATGGAAGTATGCACATGGAGCCAGTGTTTCCCCCACGTTGGGGGTCTTATTGTCGGATAGATTAATAGTGTTATATTGTATGGAAGTATGCACATGGAAGTGTAAGCATTGGAACATTCATAACTCTATTGCTGGATGTATTGGTAGTGTATGGAAGTATGCACATGGAGCCAGTGTTTCCCCCAGGTTGGGGGTCTCATTGCCGGATGGATTAATAGTGTCAGAGTGTATGGAAGTATGCACATGGAAGTGTATGCATTGGAACATTCATAACTCTATTGCTGGAAGTATTGGTAGTGTATGGAAGTGTGCACATGTAGCCAGTGTTTCCCCCACGTTGGGGGTCTTATTTCCGGATAGTTTAATAGTGTTAGAGTGTATGGAAGTATGCACATGGAAGTGTATGCATTAGAACATTCATAACTCTATTGCTGGATGTATTGGTAGTGTATGGAAGTATGCACATGGAGCCAGTGTTTCCCCCAGTTTGGGGGTCTTATTGCCTCTTAACACCAGTGCTGCCACTGCAGTATCTAATCTGACCACCAGATGGCAGTGACGAGCTATATCAGTCTGCAAGGTTCTTGAAGTAGTGGCAGAGGGGGTTTGGAGAGAGTCGTTAACAACAACAAAGGCATTTGTCACACACCACACCTCTGTTCTCGCATATCTTAATTCCATGGCAGAACTGGGACATGATGTGACCCTGTGTGACCCTCTGTGACCCTCAATAGAGAGCAGTGAATCTCTCTCTCTTTCTCTCTCTCTAATTTATGGATTTATATCACTTTTATTCAAAACAAGACACATTTGTGTGGATCAGAAATGTGCGTGTGAAACTTACTTTTGCCTATGGATTTATTTTACAGTTATACCTGCCGATATCCATTTGTGTGTGCATTGAAATGTATTTGTGAGAAGAGAGTAATTTATATAAAAATTACAAAATACATTTGTTAATCCTTCTCTGTGCATTCATTATTAATGAGACTGTTCTGACCCCATAAAAATGGACAAACAACGACCAGTTTCCAAATGTTTTTTTTATTGAAACGTTTCAAACACGGAACATGAATAAATATATATAACTAAAACACAACATGAATGAATATATATAACTAAAACAAAACATGAATAAATATATATAACAAAAACACGGAACATGAATAAATATGAAGAACTTAAACGTAAAATGAATGAATATATAGAACTGAAACACAACACGAATAATAAATATATAGAACTGAACTGAGCTACTGATGGCCGTAGATGGTCAGCGTGCTGCGGGAGAGAGAGAAATCAATAAAACCCCTTTTTTTTTATATCTTTGGTCAAATGATTAAGCAGTATAAGCGGGCTAATGTATCTTCAAGGCTTTGAAAGGGATAATGTTCACTGCACATTACTCCTTGCAGAAATGTCTTGCAAATGTCTTTGTACCGGTCAATCCGGAGGTCCAGAGCTGCTCCTCCTCAAGAGTCTGTCTCTTCAGGTGAGCAGACTCTCACCTGGCCGGACATCTCTCTCCTCATGAAGGCTGGAGCCACAAAGGACAGGCCTGACAACACACAGGAGCCAGCAGGAGCAGGGGAGGAGGAGCCAACAGGAGCAGGAGCAGGAGCAGGGGAGGAGGAGCCAGCAGCAGCAGGAGCAGGGGAGGAGGAGCAGGGGAGGAGGAGCCAGCAGCAGCAGGAGCAGGGGAGGAGGAGCCAGCAGGAGCAGGAACGGGGGAGGAATCGGATGAGGGCTCCTGCTGTGCCAGGCAGACAAAGAGGTCCCTCCTGCCAATCTCTGAGTCAAAGTTCTGCAAACAAAGAAAAAGAGGAGCATTTACAAACAAGAATGTGTTTGCATCGAATGTGTGTAACGGAAGCAAAATGCACCAAATTAACCAATTCCTTATCATGTGTTTTTGATACTCACGTATGTGGCCACGGCTGAACGGATGTCCGTCAAGCTTGGGGACCCGGGGAGGCCCATCTCCCCCCAAGCTTGGAGGAGGGACGACAACACCTATGAGGCCGATGTGCGTAAAACAAACATTATTAACAACTCTCAGAGTGACACAAGATATACTCATCATAGTTCTGGAAACATTGGACCCGAAGCTTGTATGTGTTTTAATTATGTTTGTATTATAATTGATAATGCCTCATTTGCATTCCTTCTTAAATGTTTTATATTGTTTTATATATGCGTGTGCGTGTGTGTGTGTGTGTGTGTGTGTGTGTGTGTGTGTGTGTGTGTGTGTGTGTGTGTGTGTGTGTGTGGACATATACGTGTGTGTGTGGACATATACGTGTGCGTGTGTGCGTGTGTGCTATGCACATGTTTGGTGTGTGTGTGTGTGTGTATGTGTGTGGCCGCCGATGATGACACAGCCGCACGGCGTCTTATCAAACAAAGGATTAAACCTGAGATCTACACCGCTATTGATGGCAAAACTATCATGGAAGATGAACTGTTAAGTTTCCTTGCTGTCAAACTGAAGACTGTGCCTCAGGATGACATTATCCTGATGGCTGTAAATCACTTTGGATCAGAGTGGATTGAAAGCTCCAAGAAGGCCCTGTTTGAACTGTGTATATTTTAACCCAAAGTATTTCAGTGTTACTTGCTCTATGCTTTTCCGGGTTAATGAAGCATGGCATACTCCCAGGATCCATGTTATCTGTCTTGTTGATACCTGTTGTTCAAAATAAGACTAGTATTGATAACTATAGGCCTATTGCACTTGCAAGTATACTGTCCAAGGTACTAGAAGGGATCCTTATGGATAGGCTTGCAGATTATGTTATCAACAGATAACCAGTTTGGCTTTAAGAGTAAGCATGGAACTGATCTGTGTATTTATGCACTTAAAGAAATTGTCCATAGGTACAGACCACGAAATAGCACAGTCTTCATGTGTTTCCTGGATGCGTCAAAAGCCTTTGACCGTATCAATCATGGGAAACTGTTTGCTAAACTACTTGAGCGAGGGGTCCCCTCTTATATAATTAGGATACTGCAGTTCTGGTACTCTCACCAAACTATGCATGTTAGGTGGGGGATGAGTGTGTGTGTGTGTGTGTGTGTGTATTCATATGCGTAGATATATATGTGTATGTATATGTGTTTATATATGTAGTGTGCTGTCTATGTGGACCTTCCTGTGTCTTGAATAAAGTTATAATAATAATAATAATAATATGCTATGCACATGTGCGTGTGTGTGGTCCTGACCTGAGGACCGCCGGATGTGCAGCACGTAGCCGATGATGTCCTGTGTGTTGTGCTCCGGCTCCTTCCAGGACACCTGGATGGCGCCGGGCGACAACGCCTGGGCCCGCACCATTGTGGGGGCCCCGGGGAGCCCGTCGGCCCACAGCACGGTGAGGCGGGCGCTGGCCTGCGCTGTTCTCGGCGATGCACTGGTAGATGGCGTCATCGTCCTGGCTGATGCCGTAGATGGTCAGCGTGCTGCGGGAGAGAGAGAAATCAATAAAAACCCTTTTTGTTGTTATATCTTTGGTCAAATGATTAAGCAGTATAAGCGGGCTAATGTATCTTCAAGGCTTTGAAAGGGATAATGTTCACTGCACATTACTCCTTGCAGAAATGTCTTGCAAATGTCTTTGTACCGGTCAATCCGGAGGTCCAGAGCTGCTCCTCCTCAAGAGTCTGTCTCTTCAGGTGGACTTCTCTCTCCTCATGAAGGCTTGAGCCACAAAGGACAGGCCTGACCACACACACACACACACACACACACACACACACACACACACACACACACACACACACACACACACACACACACACACGATAACCGTAACCGGAGATTCAGGCTCACATTTACGTAATAATGCAATAATAATAAACGGAGATTCTCGGAGAGCACAAGTAATATCAGTCTAATCATAAACTGTAAAGAATTTAAGTCATGCATTGTTCATTTACATTGGACTCTTGATCAATTCGTAACGTATATAAGTTAGCAGCAGTAGCAGCGCCATTTTGCGAATGAAAACCATGTGGACTCAATCAATATATGTCTGAATATACGAAACTTCGTTTCGTTTGTTTTTATAGTAACAATATTTGGCCAAAACATTGTGGCTCGGGCTGATGAACATTCAATTGTAACGTAGTTTGAGAAGTAAAAGAAAGACAATGACAATCGTCTTGTCGTACTGACCTCACGAGCATGGTCAACGAGCATGGTCAACCATAAAACTTTGTTTTCCCCAAGAATTCTGTCTTCTGCCTTTATGTTTGGTAGTCCAAAGGCTGCTGATTTTACGTTTGTTGGACACCGTAACAGTGTGTCACTATCTTATTGCCAGCATGAGAGATCAATGTTGTTATAAGCTGTTACGTCTTTCTCTCACCGATCGCACATGGCTGACTAGGGCTGTACCACTTCGGGAGGGGTCGCTCAGTTGAATTGGTTGCGCCCATGAGTTAGTCTGAAGCCATGGCACACAAATATACATTAACTTGTATATTTGTAATAACAAATTAATCCTCACCAACTAGGAAGCTGACACACCGTTATTGTTCAATAATTAATAATGAAATAATAATATTCAAAAGGTCAAAAGGAGTCGGCACCACGCCGCTTATGAGATAACAAACAGTTAATGTGTATTTCTCTCGTAACTTTTTGTGTTCTCTCGTAACTACCGTGACCACCCCCAGAAACACAAAAGTGTATTGGGGACCAACGGGG
The DNA here is from genome assembly GCF_026213295.1 of Gadus chalcogrammus. NCBI lineage: Eukaryota > Metazoa > Chordata > Actinopteri > Gadiformes > Gadidae > Gadus > Gadus chalcogrammus. Next base: position 75,966 of record NW_026613500.1, on the reverse strand, counting down.
TCTCAGTCACAAACGGGGTCTCAACTGAAATTATACATATCTTGACTTTTACAGTCCCCACCGTGAATCTGCTGTTACCCCACCTCTGCTGTTTTCTCTAAAATAAGACATTGGCAATACTAAGAACGTGATTCTGTTTGTTTATTTTTCTATTTAAATTCACCTTTTTAATTTAAGTTGAGTAATTTCATCTCTACAGAGTATGTCATCTTTCCACCCAGTCTCAGTAATAACTGCTATATCACACAGATCCTGACTTCTACGGTCCCCCCCGTGACCATGCCCCTCCCCGCCCCTGTTGTTTCTCTCAGGAAATGCTGGCTTGGGGCGGTAAAGATTGTTTGAATGTGTTGGTGAAATGACTATTAACAATGGATTTAAGGAAAACAGACGCCTCTGCAATAGAAATGGTTTCGCCAGTGCCTGCAAATATACCAATATATTGGTATATTTTCTTATTGTGATGTAATTTCCTACATTATCTGAAAAAGCTTAATTTTCCCTCAAATCTTTTATTATGTAGACCAATAATCAGTAAATTAATATTATGATGCATGACTTTTTTTTCAAAGCTTCATTGAAAGTTTGTAATGTACAAACATAAGCAAACAAACATCAGTCATTGCAAACTATCAATAATGCTTTGAGTGGCCACTGTTTAGAAAAGCACTGTATAAATGCAGTCCTCTCTCTCTCTCTCTCTCTCTCTCTCTCTCTCTCTCTCTCTCTCTCTCTCTCTCTCTCTCTCTCTCTCTCTCTCTCTCTCTTTATTATATAAATATATATAATACAATTAAATCTATAAATACAATTTATGTATTTGTAACACTGGACTGGGCCTGTGAGTCAGAGTTCAGCAGTGGAGAATACTGTGGTGCATTTCTGCCTTCAGCTCAACCTTAATGGATGGCCGATCAAGGGGAGGGCTGGAGGGCCCCTCGCCCCCTCCCCCCGTGCACCTGGACTGCTGCTGTAAGATTTTAGCCTGAAGTTCTTCCCAGAACCTACATCGTAGCCATCCAACATGCATATCAGTTGTATGCACATGGAAGTGTAAGCATTGGAACATTCATAACTCTATTGCTGGATGTATTGGTAGTGTATGGAAGTATGCACATGGAGCCAGTGTTTCCCCCACGTTGGGGGTCTTATTGTCGGATAGATTAATAGTGTTATATTGTATGGAAGTATGCACATGGAAGTGTAAGCATTGGAACATTCATAACTCTATTGCTGGATGTATTGGTAGTGTATGGAAGTATGCACATGGAGCCAGTGTTTCCCCCACGTTGGGGGTCTTATTGTCGGATAGATTAATAGTGTTATATTGTATGGAAGTATGCACATGGAAGTGTAAGCATTGGAACATTCATAACTCTATTGCTGGATGTATTGGTAGTGTATGGAAGTATGCACATGGAGCCAGTGTTTCCCCCAGGTTGGGGGTCTCATTGCCGGATGGATTAATAGTGTCAGAGTGTATGGAAGTATGCACATGGAAGTGTATGCATTGGAACATTCATAACTCTATTGTCGGATAGTTTAATAGTGTTAGAGTGCATGGATGCTTGCACATGGAAGTGTATGCATTGGAACATTCATAACTCTATTGCTGGATGTATTGGTAGTGCATGGAAGTATGCACATGGAGCCAGTGTTTCCCCCAGGTTGGGGGTCTCATTGCCGGATGGATTAATAGTGTCTGAGTGTACGGATGTTTTGCACACACACACACACACATATATACATATACATATACATATACATATACATATACATATACATATACATATACATATACATATATACATACATACATACATACATACATATAGGCTGACTGAGAGAACAACAAAACAGGGCACAACAGCAAACTGGATACGTAAGTGTGTTTATTTAGCTAGCGATCCGCCAAGGGGAATAGGGAACTATAAGCGGAGCCAAATCAAAGAAAACAAGATAAAGTGACAACTAATTAGTGCACACATACAACCTAGCTAATACATACAGAGGGTGGCCCCGCTCCTAACCTGATGTGATAACAGAGTATGGTCTACGTGATGGCAGTGTAAACCCAAGGGTGTCTTACCTATTCGCCTAAACCCCTATGGCATCTCACAAACAAAAGGCAACAGCCCCACACAGCCCACACACAGGCAGACAATGGCCTCCTTCAATGGAGACAAACAGGTGCAAGTTATCAAGGCCTGATGACACTGATTGGCCAACAGACAGCTCCCAGATTGGACAGGGGGTTGGACGATGGTGGAGGAACAGCCAATGGTGTGAGACCTACAGAGAATGAGAGGGGAGACACAGGAAAACAACCACACACGTAACACCCATAAGAGCAAACATCACACACGAGAAAGGGCATCCGCACACACATTCTCGGAGCCCTTCTTGTGACGAATCACCAGGTTGTACCCCTGCACAATCAGCGCCCACCGCATGAGGCGCTGGTTCTGATTATACATCCGGTGGAGAAAAAACAGCGGATTGTGATCCGTGTAGACCACAATTGGCCTAGAACTCGATCCCAAATAAACTTCAAAAAACTGGAGTGCCATCAGCAAAGCCAGAGCTTCCTGCTCAATAGTAGAGTACCGTGTCTGGCACTCATTGAACTTCAGTGAGAAGTAGCAGACCGGATGGTCCAGCCCGTTGGAATCCTCCTGGATAAGAACGGCACCGGCACCTACATTGCATGCGTCTACCTCCATCTTGAATGGCTTCTCAAAGTCAGGAGCCACCAGAACAGGGGTACTACATAGCAGAGTCTTAACAGAAACAAAAGCGTGTTGGCAATCTGGAGACCACGCAAACGGGACCAAGGGGCTCAGCAGACTAGTCAGAGGGGCGACAACAGAGGAAAAATTCCTACAGAACCCACGATAATACCCAGCCATACCCAAAAAGCGGCGCAGCTCACGCCGGGTGGTGGGCACTGGGAAGGCAGTGATAGCAGTCACCTTAGCCTCCACGGGGCGCACCTCACCACCCCCAACCTGTTTACCAAGGTAAGTAACGGTAGTCCTCCCAAACTCACATTTTGCCAAATTCAGCGTCAAGGAAGCCCTCGCCAAACGCTGGAACACTGTTGTCAAAGTATCTACATGAGCAGCCCAATCAGACGAATACACAACCACATCATCGAGGTAAGCAGCACAGTGTGGGACGTCAGCTAAAACAATATTCACTAAGCGCTGGAAAGTGGCAGGTGCATTCCGCATCCCAAACGCCATCACTGAGTACTGCTGAAACTTGTCTGGAGTGACAAATGCGGAGATCTCCGAAGCACGAGCAGTAAGTGGGACCTGCCAATATCCCTTTAACAGATCCAGCTTTGTCACATACCGGGCAGACCCAATGGTGTCCACACAATCATCAATACGCGGCAACGGGTACGAGTCAGGAACCGTGACTGCGTTCACCTTCCTATAATCCGTACAGAAACGGAACGTGCCATCAGGCTTGGGTACCAAGAGGCATGGTGAACTCCAAGGACTAGAGCTCGAAGACGCCAGACTATTCTCTACCAAATAAGACACCTCCTGCGACATGATTGACCTTTTCGTAGCGTTAACGCGGTATGGATGCTGCTTGATAGGTGCTGCACCTCACACATCTATATCATGCTTCAAAACGTTGGTCAGGGAAGGAACATCACCGAACAGACAAGGGAACCCACGTATCAGGGCTACCATGTCAGCCCTACGTTCCTCATCCAGATAGGCCAGATGCGAGTCAAGAGATGACAGCATCCGAGAGTTCAACAACCGAGGGGTCTGTTGAGGAGCACTCCGCAACTCCAATCCATCCTCGTCACCCTCAGGAACCTGGTAGGAGCCTGGAACCAATACAGCTGGAACGGCAGACTTGACTGTGGGACCCGTAGACCCTTCTACGGAGTCCTCATGAGGAGTAACTTTTGCATGATACAACTTAAGCATGTTAACATGGCAAACTCTTGTCTTGCGCCTCCGATCTGGGGTCTGTATAACATAATCTGTGTCACTCAACTTCCGTCCCACACAATAAGGACCGGAGAAACGGGCAGAGAGGGAGGATCCGGGAATGGGAAGCAGAACTAGAACCTGGTCACCCGTCTGCAGTGAACGTGGGACAGCCTTCTCATCAAAGTGACGCTTCATCCGCTTCTGTGAGGCGGACAGAGCTTCCCTAGCAAGGGCACAGGCACTGTGCGACCGTTCACGGAACCGGCTCACATAAGTTAACACATTTTGAGAAGAAGCACTACCCGAGATAAGCTGGTCTTTCAGAACTCTAAGAGGGCCGCGTACCGTATGTCCAAAAACAAGGTCAGCCGGACTAAACCCTAAGGACTCCTGAACGATCTCACGAACCGCAAACAAGGCAAAAGGAACACCCTCATCCCAGTCCCTCCCGGTCTCGAGACAGTACTTTCGCAGTATGGATTTAAGCGTTTGGTGCCAACGTTCGAGGGCACCCTGAGACTCAGGGTGGTAGGCACTGGAAACTGTGTGTAATAGACAAAGATGTCAACACCTGCTCAAAAAGGTTAGAAAGGAAATTACTTCCTTGATCAGTTTGCACAACTTTCGGGAGCCCAAACGTCGAGAAAAACTTAACCAAAGCCTTGACCACTGCCTGAGCAGCGATTTTCCGAAGGGGGATAGCCTCAGGATAACGTGTAGCAACACACATAATCGTCAATAAAAACTGGTTACCAGTCTTAGACTTAGGCAATGGGCCAACACAATCAACTAACACGTGCTCAAAAGGCTCACCTAAGGCGGGTATCGGACAGAGAGGAGCGGGTGGAATAACCTGGTTTGGTTTTCCTGTGACCTGACAGGTATGACAAGTACGACAGAAGGCAGCTACATCACGTTTCAGTCCAGGCCAAAAGAAGTGCCTTAGAATCCTGTCATAGGTTTTTGTGATACCTAAATGACCAGACCATACGTGACCATGAGCAAGTGATAGAATATCCTGCCGATATGCAACAGGCACTACAATCTGATAGATCACACTCCAGTCACGTTCTGAATCAAGAGATGAAGTCCACTTACGCATGAGAAGAGCATTATCTAGGAAGTAACCCACCTTACCGTCGATATCCCCACCCGGAGTAACAGCCTTCCCATAACACTGCTCCAGTGTAGAATCTATCTTTTGCATAGCAACCAGCTTATCACGAGTTATCGGTAGATGCAATGGGTCGAGACTAAGGCCAGCACACTCAACGGCACTGTTCTTATCAGGCTGTGGAGGGGGCACAGAGGTAGAACCAGTAACCTCATTTACGTCCCCCACTGGGACAAGAAAGGAGTCAGACAGGTCAACCACATTACTTAATGGTCGGGACTGCGCCCGTGTGACAGCACCCACTGGAAAAATCCCAGGGAATCTCTCGGCTAACTCATCCTCAGTGTTAGCTTCGGGACAGTCCAATACCTCCAACATAGGCAGCACTCTGCCTCCAGCAATATCATTGCCCATGATAAACTGAACGCCTTTTACCGGCAGGTTATGACGTACCCCGACTTTGAAAATTCCACTGACTAAATCACATTTTAAATGTATCAGGTGCAAGGGGACTGGCACAAACCCCATCTCTATGCCCTGAACCAAAACACTGGAACCACAGAATGAATCACCTGACAATGGCACTGCATCAGAGAGGATAAACGACTGGGCCGCCCCAGTGTCACGGAGAATCTGAACCTTTTGCTGTTCCTTTGGATCACCGGTCAGTGACACGAGACCACTCAAAATGAATGGTTTGTAGAAATGCACACATTCGGCATAACTGCCACAGAGCGAGAAACTGTACTTATCAACCCAACCCCCTTTGGTTGTTGAACGGGCGGTGGACGATTTCTCATACGAAGCGGACAGTCAGCAATTAAATGGCCAAATTCATGACAATAATAACACTCCCGTTCCTCCCTAGAACGTAAAGGTAGCGAAACTGACCTGCGAAACTGAGTGGTTGGAGAGGTAGAGAACGAATGAGCGGGCTTGTGGGTGAGTACAAACTCGTCCGCTAATACAGCTGCCTGGGACAGTGACACCACTTTTTGCTCATTCAAGTATGTTACTATACGTTCTGATACACTATTCTTGAATTCCTCCAGCAGGACTAATTCTCGAAGAGAGGAAAAATCTGTAGTTTTAGTGGCGGTGCACCACCGATCAAACAAGGTGGACTTCTCTCGAGCAAACTCCATGAAAGTACGATCAGGAGACTTTTTGCAACTCCTAAATTTCTGTCTATATGCCTCAGGCACTAACTCATATGCACGAAGAACAGTGGTTTTAACAATTTCGTAATCTAGACTGTCCGCCAACGAAATGGACGCCAACACCTCCTGAGCTTTACCAGTTAGTTTACACTGAAGCAAGAGGGGCCACACCTCTTTAGGCCACTGCATAGAAACTGCAATGCGTTCAAACACACCAAAATAAGAATCGATTTCCGATTCCCGGAACTGCGGAACCAACGCCATTTGTTTAGTCACATCCAATGTGCCAAATGAGCTAGCTAGTGGAGAAGAGAGGGTGGTTTGGGGTGAACGTGCTGCACTTGCAGCCTCCAATTCCAACCTCCGTAGTTTCACCTCTTTCTCTGCCTCAATCCGTCGGATCTCCAGATGGTGCTCACGCTCAGCTTGCCTCTCTCCACGCTCAGCCTCCCTCTCTCCACGCTCAGCCTCCATTTGCAAGCGGGCCAACCTTACTTTCAGACGGGCGTCCTGAGACGACATTGATAACGTAGGTGACAACGGATTAAAGCGTGGTAAGGTAGCGGGTGGCTTAGCCTCTGCCCCAGCCTGAATGTCCTCCCTGGCATCACTACAAGGAGAAGCCACATTCACACCAAGCACCTCCTTGCCCACCAGCATATCCACGACACACTCCTTAAGTCTCGCTTTGAGCAGGGTCCCCTGAACTGGAAACTCAAAATGAGCCGCTATGGCATATAAATCAGCCTTCCGGCATCTGTCAATTCGATCCATAGACGGATCAGCCAAAAAGACACCCAAATCAAAAGCCTCCATAACGAGCCCTACAAAAACAACTACTGCCTATCCTATACACACAAACCAGCTACACTATGTGCACACCTGCATCGAACACCTCACAGCCAGCCCGACGTGGAGTCCTACAATGAGTATCCCGGACGAGCCCCCAAATATGTTACGGCTCCAGGATGTTAGCTTGCTACGTCTAGGGGGGGAGTAGGGGAACCATAACACATATTACTGTTAGGCTGACTGAGAGAACAACAAAACAGGGCACAACAGCAAACTGGATACGCAAGTGTGTTTATTTAGCTAGCGATCCGCCAAGGGGAATAGGGAACTATAAGCGGAGCCAAATCAAAGAAAACAAGATAAAGTGACAACTAATTAGTGCACACATACAACCTAGCTAATACATACAGAGGGTGGCCCCGCTCCTAACCTGATGTGATAACAGAGTATGGTCTACGTGATGGCAGTGTAAACCCAAGGGTGTCTTACCTATTCGCCTAAACCCCTATGGCATCTCACAAACAAAAGGCAACAGCCCCACACAGCCCACACACAGGCAGACAATGGCCTCCTTCAATGGAGACAAACAGGTGCGAGTTATCAAGGCCTGATGACACTGATTGGCCAACAGACAGCTCCCAGATTGGACAGGGGGTTGGACGATGGTGGAGGAACAGCCAATGGTGTGAGACCTACAGAGAATGAGAGGGGAGACACAGGAAAACAACCACACACGTAACATAAGATCCCCTCTATGTATTTAAACCATTTAAATCACCACAGAACCTCAATTTAAGTTACACAAGTATATATTCTAGCACTGATAATTCAAAGTTAAACTGTGTTCTCCAGTGAGAGAGGATGTGTTTTGCTGTTTGTGGATACCAATGTATATGATCATGCACGCTAGTTTTAAACATTTCCTCAGGTATGTTAGAAAGATGTGGATACTGCTCAATCCATGAGTTAATACAAGAGAGTACATGTACCACTACTCAAAAAACAGGTCATACTGTCAGTCAATAAGGCTGTGGGGGGAAGGGGCTTTTTCACTTATTTGGAGAAGCGTGAGCACATGTGCTTAACTCTCCCAAGATAAGAGTTTTTTTTGTGAATTAAAATATAGACACAAAAAATACATACACAGAGCTCCAAGTACTGCCCTGTGTATTGTATTAAGAAAAAAACACTGGCTCCATGTGCATACTTCCATGCACTCAAACACTACCAATACATCCAGGAATAGAGGTATGAATGTTCATATATATATATAGTGTAATTGCTCATGAAGTATTACCATGTTTTAAATGTTTTGTTGTGATGACTTCTGAATGAACGTATTTATTTTCTTTTACCAGGAAATCTGCAGCTGCACATAGACACTATCTACTCTGTCCAGTTTGTTTGAGGACCCAAGAGTCTCTATCCTGTCACCTGCGCAGAGTCTGCATGAAGGATAAGACACCACCAGAGATCAAACTGGAGGTATGATTGTCTCCATGGTATGTTCAGTGTACTTCAAGCCGAGAATAGGACCATCAAACTGGGGGTATGATTGTTGCCATGGTTACACTACACTACCATGAGACCCACACACACATTCAATATACATCAAGCCATCCATAACCTACACCATACGGGACCTTTAAGATCCCCTCTATGTATTTAAACCATTTAAATCACCACAGAACCTCAATTTAAGTTACACAAGTATATATTCTAGCACTGATAATTAAAAGTTAAACTGTGTTCTCCAGTGAGAGAGGATGTGTTTTGCTGTTTGTGGATACCAATGTATATGATCATGCACGCTAGTTTTAAACATTTCCTCAGGTATGTTAGAAAGATGTGGATACTGCTCAATCCATGAGTTAATACAAGAGAGTCAGTCAATAAGGCTGTGGGGGGAAGGGGCTTTTTCACTTATTTGGAGAAGCGTGAGCACATGTGCTTAACTCTCCCAAGATAAGAGTTTTTTTTGTGAATTAAAATATAGACACAAAAAATACATACACAGAGCTCCAAGTACTGCCCTGTGTATTGTATTAAGAAAAAAACACTGGCTCCATGTGCATACTTCCATGCACTCAAACACTACCAATACATCCAGCAATAGAGGTATGAATGTTCATATATATACCTCTCTGAAGGCAGATGCCCTGTAAGCTTTAAGAGTTAATTTGACACTAAGAGGGAGCAACACCTCTTCATCTGGAGATATAGTCCTGGTTGCAAGAAAAAGAGTCAGTCCTCAGTCCTCTCTCAGGTCCCCTGCCACCCCAGACATCAACCGGAGCCCTGACGAGGACCTGGACCTCCCGGATTGGGGCCACCCACCCACCCACCCACCCACCCCCACACCCACACACACACACACACACACACACACACACACACACACACACACACACACACACCTGACAAGTTAGTTGAAGTTAAACTATTTGAGGAAACCGATTGCATTGAACTATTTAAGTTTACTAACTCAAATAAATTAAGTACCAGCAATTATTTTATGTAAGTAAAGATAACTCTTATAGCTAGAGTTATTGTGACATGTGTATTATGAGTTAGCATTACTAATTCCATTTACTTAATACAAGAGAGCACTCGTTTCTTATGGCTGGGAAGATGTTTTGAGAAAGAGATCAACGGCATAACTACGACAGCCTTTGGAAATCTTTCTGGTGCAACTTTAAAAATGTTTTGAAAGTTGCACTGTGTCTCTTTTGTTTCCCGGGTCTTGACGCTACAGCTGACGCTAAAACCAGCTGGCCCTTAAGTGGGCAAAGGTAGCTCAGGCAGACGTGGCTCCGCCCAGCTATCAAGCCTATTGTTTCCACCCAAAGTAGCAGAAACTTCCAAGATGGACCACTTAGCTCTATTGTTTCCACCCAAAGTAGCAGAAACTACCAAGATGGACCACTTAGCTGATCACAACAAGGCCAAAATCAAACTGCAATAACAGATCAAGAGTTAAATCTAGCAATCGTAATTCTAAACAAAAGGAATCTTAAGTTACCAAACTCACCCACAGCCAGAAATCACACAACCTTCTTAAAAGACAAAATGTATTACAAAATGTATTAGTCCTCATCCCTATACTTTAAAGAGCCATCAGCACAAACAAACACACAGATGAAACATTTCACCAAACAGGGACATGTCATATGCGTCTCTGAAGGCAGATGCCCTGTAAGCTTTAGGAGTCCTTCAAAGAGTTAATTTGACACTAAGAGGGAGCAACACCTCTTCATCTGGAGATATAGTCCTGGTTGCAAGAAAAAGAGTCACATGCCTATTTCTCCGTTCAATACCTAACTGCAATGTTTGGGCTTTACGTTTGAGTTCTTTTTGGAGTACTTGATCAACTTGCCCGGTGGCTGTTTGGTGGGGCAATCACATCTGCTGTCCTCACAGTCATGTCTGCACCACGCTCGGCCTTTGAACGTGTCCTAGAATCACAATAGCTTCAAGGTAGTACAACACAATAATTTTATCTGCAGAATACAATTAGTCATTATCATATTCAGTCAGTTTATCCATACATGCCAAGAATTGATCCTTGGCCTGGACCAGTATATATTCTAGCAATGATAATTAAAAAAGTAGGGGAACCATAACACATATTACTGTTAGGCTGACTGAGAGAACAACAAAACAGGGCACAACAGCAAACTGGATACGCAAGTGTGTTTATTTAGCTAGCGATCCGCCAAGGGGAATAGGGAACTATAAGCGGAGCCAAATCAAAGAAAACAAGATAAAGTGACAACTAATTAGTGCACACATACAACCTAGCTAATACATACAGAGGGTGGCCCCGCTCCTAACCTGATGTGATAACAGAGTATGGTCTACGTGATGGCAGTGTAAACCCAAGGGTGTCTTACCTATTCGCCTAAACCCCTATGGCATCTCACAAACAAAAGGCAACAGCCCCACACAGCCCACACACAGGCAGACAATGGCCTCCTTCAATGGAGACAAACAGGTGCGAGTTATCAAGGCCTGATGACACTGATTGGCCAACAGACAGCTCCCAGATTGGACAGGGGGTTGGACGATGGTGGAGGAACAGCCAATGGTGTGAGACCTACAGAGAATGAGAGGGGAGACACAGGAAAACAACCACACACGTAACATAAGATCCCCTCTATGTATTTAAACCATTTAAATCACCACAGAACCTCAATTTAAGTTACACAAGTATATATTCTAGCACTGATAATTCAAAGTTAAACTGTGTTCTCCAGTGAGAGAGGATGTGTTTTGCTGTTTGTGGATACCAATGTATATGATCATGCACGCTAGTTTTAAACATTTCCTCAGGTATGTTAGAAAGATGTGGATACTGCTCAATCCATGAGTTAATACAAGAGAGTACATGTACCACTACTCAAAAAACAGGTCATACTGTCAGTCAATAAGGCTGTGGGGGGAAGGGGCTTTTTCACTTATTTGGAGAAGCGTGAGCACATGTGCTTAACTCTCCCAAGATAAGAGTTTTTTTTGTGAATTAAAATATAGACACAAAAAATACATACACAGAGCTCCAAGTACTGCCCTGTGTATTGTATTAAGAAAAAAACACTGGCTCCATGTGCATACTTCCATGCACTCAAACACTACCAATACATCCAGGAATAGAGGTATGAATGTTCATATATATATATAGTGTAATTGCTCATGAAGTATTACCATGTTTTAAATGTTTTGTTGTGATGACTTCTGAATGAACGTATTTATTTTCTTTTACCAGGAAATCTGCAGCTGCACATAGACACTATCTACTCTGTCCAGTTTGTTTGAGGACCCAAGAGTCTCTATCCTGTCACCTGCGCAGAGTCTGCATGAAGGATAAGACACCACCAGAGATCAAACTGGAGGTATGATTGTCTCCATGGTATGTTCAGTGTACTTCAAGCCGAGAATAGGACCATCAAACTGGGGGTATGATTGTTGCCATGGTTACACTACACTACCATGAGACCCACACACACATTCAATATACATCAAGCCATCCATAACCTACACCATACGGGACCTTTAAGATCCCCTCTATGTATTTAAACCATTTAAATCACCACAGAACCTCAATTTAAGTTACACAAGTATATATTCTAGCACTGATAATTAAAAGTTAAACTGTGTTCTCCAGTGAGAGAGGATGTGTTTTGCTGTTTGTGGATACCAATGTATATGATCATGCACGCTAGTTTTAAACATTTCCTCAGGTATGTTAGAAAGATGTGGATACTGCTCAATCCATGAGTTAATACAAGAGAGTACATGTACCACTACTCAAAAAACAGGTCATACTGTCAGTCAATAAGGCTGTGGGGGGAAGGGGCTTTTTCACTTATTTGGAGAAGCGTGAGCACATGTGCTTAACTCTCCCAAGATAAGAGTTTTTTTTGTGAATTAAAATATAGACACAAAAAATACATACACAGAGCTCCAAGTACTGCCCTGTGTATTGTATTAAGAAAAAAACACTGGCTCCATGTGCATACTTCCATGCACTCAAACACTACCAATACATCCAGCAATAGAGGTATGAATGTTCATATATATATACCTCTCTGAAGGCAGATGCCCTGTAAGCTTTAAGAGTTAATTTGACACTAAGAGGGAGCAACACCTCTTCATCTGGAGATATAGTCCTGGTTGCAAGAAAAAGAGTCAGTCCTCAGTCCTCTCTCAGGTCCCCTGCCACCCCAGACATCAACCGGAGCCCTGACGAGGACCTGGACCTCCCGGATTGGGGCCACACACACACACACACACACACACACACACACACACACACACACACACACACACACACACACACACACACACACACACACACACACACACACACACACACACACACACACACACACACACACACACACACACACACACACACACACACACACACACACACACACACACACACACACACAGTAAAACCTGACAAGTTAGTTGAAGTTAAACTATTTGAGGAAACCGATTGCATTGAACTATTTAAGTTTACTAACTCAAATAAATTAAGTACCAGCAATTATTTTATGTAAGTAAAGATAACTCTTATAGCTAGAGTTATTGTGACATGTGTATTATGAGTTAGCATTACTAATTCCATTTACTTAATACAAGAGAGCACTCGTTTCTTATGGCTGGGAAGATGTTTTGAGAAAGAGATCAACGGCATAACTACGACAGCCTTTGGAAATCTTTCTGGTGCAACTTTAAAAATGTTTTGAAAGTTGCACTGTGTCTCTTTTGTTTCCCGGGTCTTGACGCTACAGCTGACGCTAAAACCAGCTGGCCCTTAAGTGGGCAAAGGTAGCTCAGGCAGACGTGGCTCCGCCCAGCTATCAAGCCTATTGTTTCCACCCAAAGTAGCAGAAACTTCCAAGATGGACCACTTAGCTCTATTGTTTCCACCCAAAGTAGCAGAAACTACCAAGATGGACCACTTAGCTGATCACAACAAGGCCAAAATCAAACTGCAATAACAGATCAAGAGTTAAATCTAGCAATCGTAATTCTAAACAAAAGGAATCTTAAGTTACCAAACTCACCCACAGCCAGAAATCACACAACCTTCTTAAAAGACAAAATGTATTACAAAATGTATTAGTCCTCATCCCTATACTTTAAAGAGCCATCAGCACAAACAAACACACAGATGAAACATTTCACCAAACAGGGACATGTCATATGCGTCTCTGAAGGCAGATGCCCTGTAAGCTTTAGGAGTCCTTCAAAGAGTTAATTTGACACTAAGAGGGAGCAACACCTCTTCATCTGGAGATATAGTCCTGGTTGCAAGAAAAAGAGTCACATGCCTATTTCTCCGTTCAATACCTAACTGCAATGTTTGGGCTTTACGTTTGAGTTCTTTTTGGAGTACTTGATCAACTTGCCCGGTGGCTGTTTGGTGGGGCAATCACATCTGCTGTCCTCACAGTCATGTCTGCACCACGCTCGGCCTTTGAACGTGTCCTAGAATCACAATAGCTTCAAGGTAGTACAACACAATAATTTTATCTGCAGAATACAATTAGTCATTATCATATTCAGTCAGTTTATCCATACATGCCAAGAATTGATCCTTGGCCTGGACCAGTATATATTCTAGCAATGATAATTAAAAAAGTTAAAAGTTAAAAAAAAAAGTTAAAAAATTAAAAGTTAAACTGAGTTCTCCAGTCAGAGAGGATGTGTTTTGCTGTTTGTGGAGACCAATGTATATGATCATTCACGCTAGTTTTAAACATTTCCTCAGGTATGTTAGAAAGATGTGGATACTGCTCAATCCATGAGTTAATACAAGAGAGCACTCGTTTCTTATGGCTGGGAAGATGTTTTGAGAAAGAGATCAACGGCATAACTATGACAGCCTTTGGAAATCTTTCTTGTGCAACTTTAAAAATGTTTTCCAAATCTTTCTTTACCTGCTCTAATTTGTTGCCGTCTGCATGATTAATTCCAAATGAAAGAATTACTTTCAAGACAGTATCGGTTTTCTCTGTTTTCTTCAACATGTGCAAGGCATGGCTAAATTTGGCACCTGGATAAGAATCTATCTGTACTCTCTCATCATTACATTTTGGTAGCCTTGACATATTTGAATCTCCAATGATCAATACTGGTCTCTGGATGCTTAGCTTCCAATTTCCAAATTTGTCATTGAAATGCTCATGTCTTGTAAACAAGGCTTTAGCTCTATGCAATTTCTCAAATTTCTCCTGAATCATCACTTTAGCTCTGTCTGCCGCATCAATATCCAGTTCAACCAACTCTTGACTCACCCACTTCACTGCCATAGTCCAAGCCTCCTCCCAGTTTTTGGTATCGCCACTGAATTTGAAATCTCCCAATACAACTTCAAAATGTCTAGCAATAACTTCAATGGTATCCTCAGTCCATTCACTACAAGCTGCATTAACTTGGGTGTGAACCTTCCCATCTGTTGGTTTGGTTTGCACAGCCAATCTAAGGCGCTTGTAAGCTTGTTTAATGTCTTTTTTTTCCAACGTTTTGAATTTCAAGCAATAACCTAGGTGCTGACTTACCTTGATATACCTTTTAAATGTCTTGGCAAGACTTCTAGTCACTTCCTTCTGCTCTGCCATGTCTTTTTGTGTTCTTTGAAAAATGCAAGGTATATCAAAAAGATAGTTTTTCCTTCTTGATGTCCTTGTTTTGAAGATTCTTGTTTCCTTCTTGATCAGAAATAGCAATTAAAATTGCTTTTGCAGGCTATTGCCAAGGAATAACAGCGCTTTAGAAGTAGAAGGTAGCAATTAGAATTGCTTTTGATTCAATGGATGTTCAAGAAATATGCTCTTCGGAAGTTCAGTAGATTTCTGCTGGTAGATTTCTGTGGGAAGTAGCAGGAACCCTCTTGCTTCAGAAATTTCGGTGAGTGAATTCTTTCAAAATCATTCCAGTATTTATGATGCAAAGTCTTTGCTCATTGGTTAACAGAGTCCCAGTGCAGTGAAGCCCCACCCCTTATTCATAGAAATTGTCAATGGGCCATTCTAATTGGTTCACATCTTTTGGGGAAGGGCTAGGGCTAGTTTAACTCGAAGAAAGATAATAAATGATAATAAATGTACAGACCCAATTATTATCTTTTCCAGACCTTGGGGAATGTGTGATTTAAATGATGAATCAAATGTGGATGAAAAAGCCAATCATGGAAAATGTCGAAAAAAAAAAAGTGTTTTTTGTGAATTAAAAAAAGGCAAAAACGTTTTTATTCCCATTCTGAGTCTAAGTCCACAAGGATATACTGAAAAAACAGGTCATACTGTCAGTCACTAAGGCTGAGGGGGGAAGGGGCATTTTCTTTTATTTGGAGAAGCTCAAAATAAGTGTTTTTTGTGAATAAAAAAAAGTGCAAAAAAGTTTTTATTCCCATTCAACCGGACCACTCAGTCCGGCACCCGTTTTCGGCCTCAGACGCGACGTTGTCCCGCTGCTCTGGAGCCCTGGGGAGACTTCCAGACCGTTGGCGACCAACCGTGATACTCAGTCCGATTAGGGCACCCTTTTCGGCCTCAGACGCGACGTTGTCCCGCTGCTCTGGAGCCCTGGGGAGACTTCCAGACCGTTGGCGACCAACCGTGATAGTCAGTCCGTTTAGGGCACCCGTTTCGGCCTCAGACGCGACGTTGTCCCGCTGCTCTGGAGCCCTGGGGAGACTTCCAGACCGTTGGCGACCAACCGTGATACTCAGTCCGATTAGGGCACCCTTTTCGGCCTCAGACGCGACGTTGTCCCGCTGCTCTGGAGCCCTGGGGAGACTTCCAGACCGTTGGCGACCAACCGTGATACTCAGTCCGATTAGGGCACCCTTTTCGGCCTCAGACGCGACGTTGTCCCGCTGCTCTGGAGCCCTGGGGAGACTTCCAGACCGTTGGCGACCAACCGTGATACTCAGTCCGATTAGTGCACCCGTTTCGGCCTCAGACGCGACGTTGTCCCGCTGCTCTGGAGCTCCGGGAAGACTTCCATACCGTTGGCGACCCACCGTGATACTCAGTCCGTTTAGTGCACCCGTTTCGGCCTCAGACGCGACGCTGTCCCGGTGCTCTGGAGCTCCGGGAACACTTCCAGACCATTGACGACCAACCGTGATACTCAGTCCGTTTAGTGCACCCGTTTCGGCCTCAGACGCGACGTTGTCCCGCTGCTCTGGAGCTCCGGGAAGACTTCCATACCGTTGGCGACCCACCGTGATACTCAGTCCGTTTAGTGCACCCGTTTCGGCCTCAAACTCACAAAGTTAGCCTCCTCTGGAAGAAGTCAATCCCTGGTAGTCTAAAAAAGAAAATAGAATACCAGGGATTGCGTTTTTCGAGTTTTACAGTGAGCGGCCTGCTATTTTCCTTGTTTTCGGTTATTTTTCATTATAGTTTTTAGCCTATTCTATCTAATTTCTTGTATTTAATTCCTTTTCTGATGATTGTTTTAGGACTTTCTTTCATTTATTTCGTTTTCTGGTGATTGTTTTATCCCTTTATTTCATTTATTTCGTTTTCTGGTGATTGTTTTATCCCTTTATTTCATTTATTTCGTTTTCTGGTGATTGTTTCAGCCTTTTCTCTTTCTTTCTGTCTGGTCCTCAGTCCTCTCTCAGGTCCCCTGCCACCCCAGACATCAACCGGAGCCCTGACGAGGACCTGGACCTCCCGGATCGGGGCCAGGCACACACACACACACACACACACACACACACACACACACACACACACACACACACACACACACACACACACACACACACACACACACACACACACACACACACACACACACACAGTAAAACCTGACAAGTTAGTTGAACTTAAACTATTTGAGGAAACCGATTGCCTTGAACTATTTAAGTTTACTAACTCAAATAAATTAAGTACCAGCAATTATTTTATGTAAGTAAAGATAACTCTTATATCTAGAGTTATTGTGACATGTGTATTATGAGTTAGCATTACTAATTCCATTTACTTAATACAAGAGAGCACTCGTTTCTTATGGCTGGGAAGATGTTTTGAGAAAGAGATCAACGGCATAACTACGACAGCCTTTGGAAATCTTTCTTGTGCAACTTTAAAAATGTTTTGAAAGTTGCACTGTGTCTCTTTTGTTTCCCGGGTCTTGACGCTACAGCTGACGCTAAAACCAGCTGGCCCTTAAGTGGGCAAAGGTAGCTCAGGCAGACGTGGCTCCGCCCAGCTATCAAGCCTATTGTTTCCACCCAAAGTAGCAGAAACTACCAAGATGGACCACTTAGCTCTATTGTTTCCACCTGTAGCAGGATAGAGGTGCTATCCATGTTAGTCACGGTTAAGTACCACTAGTGGCCGTCATGATGTGGGCGGTATAAAAGCAGCCATCCTCCACCTGCCTCTTTCTTTTTGCGCTCCTGTCACTTGCGCGTCACTTCCGGGCCAAAAGGTAGTCTGGTCCGATAGGGCGACTATTTGTTGCTGCTTCAGGGTTTTCGTGCGAGCTATGGTGTAAGTTCTTGTAAGCAAGTTATTTTAAGTATTCTTTCGTGGCAATGTAGTTGATGCTGTCTGATGGCTAACGCTAGTGTGTTCTCAGGTAAACGCTGATGACGGCCGGAGTCCTCTCTCACTCCCTCCTCCTGTGTGAACGCGAGTGTGTGTGTGTGTGTGTGTGTATGCCAGTGTTTGGTCGTAAACAGGTATGTGTTAGCATAGCAAACAACTGTAGCATTTCTGTTTTATGTAGCCACACTAACATCATGTTTGGTCGTAAACAGGACCAACTGCAATCAGCTCATTGGGGCTGCTGCTGCTTTGCCAGGCTGATCTTGCCTTCCCACGCTACTCTGCTTCGCTGCTGCTTTGCCAGGCTGATCTTGCCTTCCCCACGCTACTCTGCTTCGCTGCTGCTTTGCTAGGCTGATCTTGCCTTTCCACGCTACTCCGCTTCACTGCTGCTGCACGCCGTGTTGTTTACTTCACGTGCTTTGCTCCGGCTGACACCTCGTGCCTACTGCCGCCTGTCGCTGCGGCGCACCCCCCCCCGAGTAGTTCTACCAAGGGTGTTCATCCAGTGTGCCTTTTAACCGGGGTTTCCCCCCATCCGTGTGTGCATGAGTGTTGATGTGTGTTCTAATTATTTGAATGATTTGTTTTCTTTTGGTTTGATTACTTATCTAGTTCTGCGTTTATCTCAACTATTTTGTGTGTATTGTTTTTCTTTTGGTTTGATTACTTATTTAGTTCTGCGTTTATCTCAACTATTTTGTGTGTATTGTTTGTTTTCTTTTGATTTGATTACTTATTTAGTTTTGCGTTTATCTCAACTATTTTGTGTGTATTGTTTGTTTTCGTTTGGTTGCATGGTGAAGATTTTGCATTGAAAAGGAAAGAAGTTATTTAATAAATTGTATTTTTCTATAACATTTGAACTACGTCTCATGCCTTCTAAACGAGTGGACTTACCTGTGTGCTTTGCACTTTACATCAATTCCCTGAGGTGAAATTCCCAGGGTGGCGTTGTCGGTTCCTTTTTCTTATTTCTTAGTTAGATCTTTTAGTTTATTTTCCTTTCGCCCACCACCTTGCCACACTTGGCGTTGTCGGCAGGATCACTTTTTTTTCGAACGGCTGAGACGTGTGTTCCTTTGTATACATATTTGTTTGATTTTCTTTTTATTTTATTTTTTTGTGTTGCTCGCTGTATTTGGTGCGATCTAAATTTTGTTTTTGTGCGTGCAGATTGGGGCAATCAGAGACAAAGCAGCAGTGGCCCCTCGTGGATCTTCGTGAGGGAGTTCTCCCTCACTATAGGTTTGACTTTCGTGGTGCTTTTGCATCATCGTAGCTACTAGTAGTGTAGTGAGTTTGTAGTAATCATGGAGGAGGAAACTCAGGAACTTAGAGAGCTGATTGCACAGTTAAAAGCAGATAATGAGCGGTTGCGACAGGGACAGGCTGGCTCAAGTGCTCTACCGTCTACCTCTTCAGCAGTACCTGCTGCCTCTCCTACTTCTGTTCCCTCTGTAGCAGAGAGACTAATTTTTGTGCCTAGAGATAGGAAGTGTACCATATTTAGGGGAAGGACAGGCATAGGATTGAGTGAGTGGGTGGAGGAGGTGCAGGCGAGTGTGAGGGCTCGACATCTGTCCCGGTCTGACCAGGCGTTTTTTTTTGTTCGACCACCTAGAGGGAGAGGCCAAGGAGGAGATAAAGTATCGCTCTGCCTCTGAGAGAGAGGACCCCGCTAGAATACTTGCCATTTTAGACGAGCTGTATGGGTGCTCAGAGTCGTATGTTGCAGTGCAGCAAGCTTTCTTTTCCAGAGGTCAACAAGAAGGAGAAACGCTTCAGGAGTTCTCCCTCGCGTTGATGAGCCTCATGGGGAAAGTGAAGCGGTGCGCCCCCGCTGACATGCCACACGCCGGGGCCCTTCTGAGAGATCAATTTGTTGAGCACATCTTGAATAGTTCCTTGCGACGCGAGTTGAAGCAGTTGGTGCGTCGCCAACCTGATAGCACCTTGCTTGAGGTGAGGGGCGATTCGATGGGAGCGTGCGTCCCCGATTGTGTTGGTACGGAAAAAGGGTGGCAAACTACGCATGTGCGTTGATTACCGGCAGCTTAATCGTAAGACCCGCAGAGACGCCTTCCCTCTACCACGCATAGAAGAGTCTTTGGACGCATTGTCCGGTGCTTGCTGGTTTTCAACCCTGGACTTGACCAGTGGCTATCACCAGGTGCCAGTCACTGAGACCGACCGGCCAAAGACCGCGTTTTGTACACCTTTCGGTTTATTTGAGTGGAACAGAATGCCTTTTGGGCTCTGTAATGCGCCCAGCACTTTCCAAAGGTTGATGCAACGCATCTTTGGTGACCAGCAGTGTCAGTCTTTATTGTTATATCTTGATGATATTGTTGTGTTCTCCTCCACTATTGAACAGCATCTGGAGCGACTCAAAGTGGTGCTGGAGCGGCTTCAATGCGAGGGGCTTAAAGCCAAGCTCAGCAAGTGCTCGTTCTTTCGTAAAGAGGTGCACTACTTGGGCCATGTGATATCGGCTGATGGTGTCTCCACAGATCCGGCCAAGATTGAAGTGGTTGCTAATTGGCCGTTTCCCGCTACTGCCTCGGAGCTTCGTTCTTTCCTTGGTTTCGCCAGTTATTACCGGCGGTTTGTGGAGGGATTCGCTAAACTGGCAGCTCCTCTGCATAGGGCTGTGGCTGAGTGTGGTGGCACCAAGAAGCCTGACCAGCGGTTTTCCAGGTGTTGGACTGAAGAGTGTAACAAGAACTTTGAAACACTGAAAGCGAAGCTCACCACTGCGCCCGTGTTGGCTTATGCAGACTTCACCCTTCCATTCATTCTGGAGGTCGATGCAAGCTATGGTGGCTTGGGCGCAGTCCTCTCTCAGACTCAGGCGGGCAAGGTGAGGCCGATAGCCTATGCTAGCAGGGGCCTGCGACCTACAGAGAGGAACATGGCGAACTATAGCTCTATGAAACTCGAGTTCTTGGCCCTTAAGTGGGCCATGACAGAGAAGTTCAGAGAGTACTTGTTGGGAAATAGATGTGTTGTGTATACTGATAACAACCCCCTCAGTCATTTGTCTTCTGCTAAGCTGGCTGCTACTGAGCAGAGGTGGGCAGCCCAGCTAGCCTCTTTCGATTTCGAAATCAAGTATCGATCAGGGAAGAGCAACACCAATGCCGATGCTCTCTCTCGTCAGCACCCATCTGGTCCCCAGGATGTAGAGGCGATGCTTCCAGGGACAGCCATACCGAAGGCTTTGCAGCAAGCGTTGGGTTTGGGAAAGGCAGAGGCCACCCAAGCTACCATCACAGCCATGCCACAGCTTACTCCGCCTGAACTTCGTCTCGCTCAACAGACTGACCCTGTGATACAGGAACTGTTGGTGTTTTGGAGGAGGAAGCAGCGTCCTAGTAGTGAGGAGCGGGCACAGCTCTCCCAAGCTACGCTAGTGTTGCTGCGGCAGTGGGATCGCCTGCTTGAGAGGGATGATGTCCTGTACCGAAAAGTGTTCCGACCTGATGGTGCTGAAGCCATGTACCAGCTGTTGTTACCCAATGTACTGAGAGACGAGGTCCTGACCCAAGTGCACCAAGAGCATGGTCACCAGGGGGTGGAGCGAACACTGGCGCTTCTCCGGTCTCGATGCTACTGGCCTGCTATGTCCTCCGATGTAGCCCGTTGGTGTCAGCAATGTGAGAGGTGTCAAGTGGCCAAGGATGTTCACCCAAGGGTGCACGGAGTCATGGGACATCTCTTGGCTTCCCGCCCCAACGAAATCCTTGCCATTGACTACACTACTCTAGAGCCGGCCCAGAATGGTCTAGAGAGCGTTTTGGTCCTTACTGATGTTTTTAGTAAGTACACCATGGCTATCCCTACTCGGGACCAGCGCGCAACCACTGTAGCAAGGGTTTTGGTGTCAGAGTGGTTTTATAAGTTTGGTGTCCCCGCTCGTTTGCATTCTGACCAGGGCCGTAACTTCGAAAGCTCGCTCATTCAACAATTGTGTAACTTGTATGGTATCGTAAAATCACGTACTACCCCGTACCACCCTGAAGGAAATGGTCAATGCGAGCGGTTTAACCGGACACTCCACAACCTGCTGCGTACTCTGCCAGTGTCTCGTAAAAGGGATTGGCATACGTGTCTTCCTCACGTCCTTTATTGTTACAACACGACTCCCCACCAATCAACGGGAGAATCTCCCTTTGCCTTGATGTTCGGGCAGGAACCAAGGCTACCACTCGATTTCTTGTTGGGTAGGGTCGAGAGCCCGGTCGGGGGGTCCATCCATGAGTGGGTGCAAGAGCATCAAGCCCGCTTGGAGGTGGCCTTTGAAGGCGCAAGGGAGCGCTTGAAACATGCTGCCGCTCGGCGAAGGCGAGTCCATGATCAGCATGTAATGGATTTGCCTTTGCAGGAAGGGCAGTTGGTGTACTTGCGCGACTTCAGGGCCAGGGGGCCCCAGAAGACCCGAGATCGGTGGAGCTCTATGAAGTATCGAGTGTTGAGGATGCCTAGAGAGGGTGGCTCAGTGTATACTATTGCGCCAGTAGACGATGAGACAAAGGGCAGACAGGTCCACCGCACTATGCTGAAGGCGGTCGTAGGGGTGGACTCACCTCGTCCTGCCTCTTCCCACAACTCGTCACCCAGGGACGAACCATCTCCAGAAGAGGAGCCTCCATTTGAGTATGATTTGTTAGTCCTTGACCAACGACCTTTTGTGGCAAATTCTGCCATACCATCCGCCGGACCAATTATGTCCCAAGGGCCTTCATCAATTCCAAACCCGGGGGCATCCTCATGTTCTCCTATGGTCACTTGCCCTGATTCCAGCAACATGGGTCCACGCCGGACCCCACGTCAAACGGCTGGTCAGCACCCGAATGTGCATCGTCTTCCGCGGCCTGCTGGAGAGGCGCAAGTGGCCAACCCTTCTGCTTCTGTGTCCAACTCAGTGTCTGCCTTGTTTAGACCCTGGAGTTAGCTTGTTGTGTTGATCGTCGGGACGACGATCCAAGAAGGTGGGGTAGAATGTAGCAGGATAGAGGTGCTATCCATGTTAGTCACGGTTAAGTACCACTAGTGGCCGTCATGATGTGGGCGGTATAAAAGCAGCCATCCTCCACCTGCCTCTTTCTTTTTGCGCTCCTGTCACTTGCGCGTCACTTCCGGGCCAAAAGGTAGTCTGGTCCGATAGGGCGACTATTTGTTGCTGCTTCAGGGTTTTCGTGCGAGCTATGGTGTAAGTTCTTGTAAGCAAGTTATTTTAAGTATTCTTTCGTGGCAATGTAGTTGATGCTGTCTGATGGCTAACGCTAGTGTGTTCTCAGGTAAACGCTGATGACGGCCGGAGTCCTCTCTCACTCCCTCCTCCTGTGTGAACGCGAGTGTGTGTGTGTGTGTGTGTATGCCAGTGTTTGGTCGTAAACAGGTATGTGTTAGCATAGCAAACAACTGTAGCATTTCTGTTTTATGTAGCCACACTAACATCATGTTTGGTCGTAAACAGAACCAACTGCAATCAGCTCATTGGGGCTGCTGCTGCTTTGCCAGGCTGATCTTGCCTTCCCACGCTACTCTGCTTCGCTGCTGCTTTGCCAGGCTGATCTTGCCTTCCCCACGCTACTCTGCTTCGCTGCTGCTTTGCTAGGCTGATCTTGCCTTCCCCACGCTACTCTGCTTCGCTGCTGCTTTGCCAGGCTGATCTTGCCTTCCCCACGCTACTCTGCTTCGCTGCTGCTTTGCCAGGCTGATCTTGCCTTCCCACGCTACTCTGCTTCGCTGCTGCTTTGCCAGGCTGATCTTGCCTTCCCCACGCTACTCTGCTTCGCTGCTGCTTTGCTAGGCTGATCTTGCCTTTCCACGCTACTCCGCTTCACTGCTGCTGCACGCCGTGTTGTTTACTTCACGTGCTTTGCTCCGGCTGACACCTCGTGCCTACTGCCGCCTGTCGCTGCGGCGCACCCCCCCCGAGTAGTTCTACCAAGGGTGTTCATCCAGTGTGCCTTTTAACCGGGGTTTCCCCCCATCCGTGTGTGCATGAGTGTTGATGTGTGTTCTAATTATTTGAATGATTTGTTTTCTTTTGGTTTGATTACTTATCTAGTTCTGCGTTTATCTCAACTATTTTGTGTGTATTGTTTTTCTTTTGGTTTGATTACTTATTTAGTTCTGCGTTTATCTCAACTATTTTGTGTGTATTGTTTGTTTTCTTTTGATTTGATTACTTATTTAGTTTTGCGTTTATCTCAACTATTTTGTGTGTATTGTTTGTTTTCGTTTGGTTGCATGGTGAGGATTTTGCATTGAAAAGGAAAGAAGTTATTTAATAAATTGTATTTTTCTATAACATTTGAACTACGTCTCATGCCTTCTAAACGAGTGGACTTACCTGTGTGCTTTGCACTTTACATCAATTCCCTGAGGTGAAATTCCCAGGGTGGCGTTGTCGGTTCCTTTTTCTTATTTCTTAGTTAGATCTTTTAGTTTATTTTCCTTTCGCCCACCATCTTGCCACACACCCAAAGTAGCAGAAACTACCAAGATGGACCACTTAGCTGATCACAACAAGGCTAAAATCAAACTGCAATAACAGATCAAGAGTTAAATCTAGCAATCGTAATTCTAAACAAAAGGAATCTTAAGTTACCAAACTCACCCACAGCCAGAAATCACACAACCTTCTTAAAAGACAAAATGTATTACAAAATGTATTAGTCCTCATCCCTATACTTTAAAGAGCCATCAGCACAAACAAACACACAGATGAAACATTTCACCAAACAGGGACACGTCATATGCGTCTCTGAAGGCAGATGCCCTGTAAGCTTTAGGAGTCCTTCAAAGAGTTAATTTGACACTAAGAGGGAGCAACACCTCTTCATCTGGAGATATAGCCCTGGTTGCAAGAAAAAGAGTCAGTCCTCAGTCCTCTCTCAGGTCCCCTGCCATCCCTCACTCCCTCTCCCTCTCCTTCTCCTTCTCCTTCTTCACTCCCTCTCCCTCTCCTTCTCCTTCACTCCCTCTCCTTCTCCTTCACTCCCTCTCCCTCTCCTTCACTCCTTCTCCCTCTCCCTCTCCCTCTCTCTCACTCCTTCTCCCTCTCCCTCTCCCTCCTTCTCCCTCACTCTCCCTTCTTCTCCCTCACTCCCACTCCTTCTCCCTCTCCCTCTCCCTCTCCCACTCCTTCTCCCTCTCCCTCTTTCTCCCTGACTCCCTCTCCTTCTCCCTCACTCTCCCTCCTTCTCCCTCACTCCCTCTCCTTCTCCCTCACTCCTTCTCACTCCTTCTCCCTCACTCTCCCTCCTTCTCCCTCACTCTCACTCCTTCTCCCTCACTCCTTCTCCTTCTTCACTATATCCATTTGTGTGTGCATTGAAATGTATTTGTGAGAAGAGAGTAATTTATATGAAAATTACAAAATACATTTTGTTAATCCTTCTCTGTGCATTCATTATTAATGAGACTGTTCTGACCCCATAAAAATGGACAAACAACGACCAGTTTCCAAATGTTTTTTTTATTGAAACGTTTCAAACACGGAACATGAATAAATATATATAACAAAAACACGGAACATGAATAAATATGAAGAAAACATGTGGTGAACACCTAAAAATATTGTTTAAAAATAGAAAAAAACATCAGGGGTCGCGAGGCTGGGTTCCTAACGTCTCCCCAGATAGTTTCCATGCAGATTCATGTGATGTATTTCAAAATTTAAGCAAAATCAAAAATTCTTCTTCACCACATGTGCTGACAAGGCGAGGGGTTTTCCCTTGACTCCGGCACCTTGACTCCGCCTGACGGCATATTTGGTGAGGTCCTAAAAATAACGTTTAAAAATGGAAAACAACATCAGGGGTCGTGAGGCTGAGTTACTGACGTCTCCCCAAAGAGTTTTCATGCATGATGTGATCAATTTCACATTTAAAACAAAAACAACAATTTGATCTCTTTTGATCTCTTTTTGCCTGCTTGTTTGAGGGCAAGAAGTGTAAGCATTGGAACATTCATAACTCTATTGCTGGATGTATTGATAGTGTTTGAGTGCATGGAAGTGTGCACATGGAGCCAGTGTTTCCCCCAGGTCGGGGGTCTTATTTCCGGATAGATTAATAGTGTTTGAGCGTATGGAAGTATGCACATGGAAGTGTATGCATTGGAACATTCATAACTCTATTGCTGGATGTATTGGTAGTGTATGGAAGTGTGCACATGGAGCCAGTGTTTCCCCCACGTTGGGGGTCTTATTTCCGGATAGTTTAATAGTGTTAGAGTGTATGGAAGTATGCACATGGAAGTGTATGCATTAGAACATTCATAACTCTATTGCTGGATGTATTGGTAGTGTATGGAAGTATGCACATGGAGCCAGTGTTTCCCCCAGGTTGGGGGTCTTATTGCCTCTTAACACCAGTGCTGCCACTGCAGTATCTAATCTGACCACCAGATGGCAGTGACGAGCTATATCAGTCTGCAAGGTTCTTGAAGTAGTGGCAGAGGGGGTTTGGAGAGAGTCGTTAACAACAACAAAGGCATTTGTCACACACCACACCTCTGTTCTCGCATATCTTAATTCCATGGCAGAACTGGGACATGATGTGACCCTGTGTGACCCTCTGTGACCCTCAATAGAGAGCAGTGAATCTCTCTCTCTCTCTCTCTCTCTCTCTCTCTTTCTCTCTCTCTAATTTATGGATTTATATCACTTTTATTCAAAACAAGACACATTTGTGTGTGGATCAGAAATGTGTGTGTGAAACTTACTTTTGCCTATGGATTTATTTTACAGTTATACCTGCCGATATCCATTTGTGTGTGCATTGAAATGTATTTGTGAGAAGAGAGTAATTTATATAAAAATTACAAAATACATTTGTTAATCCTTCTCTGTGCATTATTAATGAGACTGTTCTGACCCCATAAAAATGGACAAACAACGACCAGTTTCCAAATGTTTTTTTTATTGAAACGTTTCAAACACGGAACATGAATAAATATATATAACTAAAACACAACATGAATAAATATATATAACTAAAACAAAACATGAATAAATATATATAACAAAAACACGGAACATGAATAAATATGAAGAACACATGTGGTGAACACCTAAAAATATTGTTTAAAAATAGAAAAAAACATCAGGGGTCGCGAGGCTGGGTTCCTAACGTCTCCCCAGATAGTTTCCATGCAGATTCATGTGATGTATTTCAAAATTTAAGCAAAATCAAAAATTCTTCTTCACCACATGTGCTGACAAGGCGAGGGGTTTTCCCTTGACTCCGGCACTTTGACTCCACCTGACAGCATATTTGGTGAAGTCCTAAAAATAACGTTTAAAAATGGAAAACAACATCAGGGGTCGTGAGGCTGAGTTACTGACGTCTCCCCAAAGAGTTTTCATGCATGATGTGATCAATTTCACATTTAAAACAAAAACAACAATTTGATCTCTTTTGATCTCTTTTTGCCTGCTTGTTTGAGGGCAAGAAGTGTAAGCATTGGAACATTCATAACTCTATTGCTGGATGTATTGATAGTGTTTGAGTGCATGGAAGTGTGCACATGGAGCCAGTGTTTCCCCCAGGTCGGGGGTCTTATTTCCGGATAGATTAATAGTGTTTGAGCGTATGGAAGTATGCACATGGAAGTGTATGCATTGGAACATTCATAACTCTATTGCTGGATGTATTGGTAGTGTATGGAAGTGTGCACATGGAGCCAGTGTTTCCCCCACGTTGGGGGTCTTATTTCCGGATAGTTTAATAGTGTTAGAGTGTATGGAAGTATGCACATGGAAGTGTATGCATTAGAACATTCATAACTCTATTGCTGGATGTATTGGTAGTGTATGGAAGTATGCACATGGAGCCAGTGTTTCCCCCAGGTTGGGGGTCTTATTGCCTCTTAACACCAGTGCTGCCACTGCAGTATCTAATCTGACCACCAGATGGCAGTGACGAGCTATATCAGTCTGCAAGGTTCTTGAAGTAGTGGCAGAGGGGGTTTGGAGAGAGTCGTTAACAACAACAAAGGCATTTGTCACACACCACACCTCTGTTCTCGCATATCTTAATTCCATGGCAGAACTGGGACATGATGTGACCCTGTGTGACCCTCTGTGACCCTCAATAGAGAGCAGTGAATCTCTCTCTCTCTCTCTCTCTCTCTCTCTTTCTCTCTCTCTAATTTATGGATTTATATCACTTTTATTCAAAACAAGACACATTTGTGTGTGGATCAGAAATGTGTGTGTGAAACTTACTTTTGCCTATGGATTTATTTTACAGTTATACCTGCCGATATCCATTTGTGTGTGCATTGAAATGAATTTGTGAGAAGAGAGTAATTTATATAAAAATTACAAAATACATTTGTTAATCCTTCTCTGTGCATTATTAATGAGACTGTTCTGACCCCATAAAAATGGACAAACAACGACCAGTTTCCAAATGTTTTTTTTATTGAAACGTTTCAAACACGGAACATGAATAAATATATATAACTAAAACACAACATGAATAAATATATATAACTAAAACAAAACATGAATAAATATATATAACAAAAACACGGAACATGAATAAATATGAAGAACACATGTGGTGAACACCTAAAAATATTGTTTAAAAATAGAAAAAAACATCAGGGGTCGCGAGGCTGGGTTCCTAACGTCTCCCCAGATAGTTT
The DNA here is from genome assembly GCF_026213295.1 of Gadus chalcogrammus. NCBI lineage: Eukaryota > Metazoa > Chordata > Actinopteri > Gadiformes > Gadidae > Gadus > Gadus chalcogrammus. Next base: position 47,192 of record NW_026613500.1, on the reverse strand, counting down.
CCATGCAGATTCATGTGATGTATTTCAAAATTTAAGCAAAATCAAAAATTCTTCTTCACCACATGTGCTGACAAGGCGAGGGGTTTTCCCTTGACTCCGGCACTTTGACTCCACCTGACAGCATATTTGGTGAAGTCCTAAAAATAACGTTTAAAAATGGAAAACAACATCAGGGGTCGTGAGGCTGAGTTACTGACGTCTCCCCAAAGAGTTTTCATGCATGATGTGATCAATTTCACACACTGATAAAAATAAAGTGCTTGATCTACTTAAAAAAAGTAAGGCAACTTTTTGCATCATTTTATCCTGTAGATCAAACAAGAGTAGTCTTTGTATGTGCAACATTCATTTTGCAAGTAGTCAACTTACTTTTGCAGGTGATGTCAACTTACTTTTGCAAATAAAGTCAACTCAATGGTATTAAGTTGTCTTCACTTGCAAAAGTAAGTTGATGTTACTAGCAAAAGTAAGTCGATGTTACTAGCAAAAGTAAGTTGATGTTACTAGCAAAAGTAAGTTGATGTTACTAGCAAAAGTAAGTCGATGTTACTAGCAAAAGTAAGTCGATGTTACTAGCAAAAGTAAGTTGATGTTACTAGCAAAAGTAAGTTGATGTTACTAGCAAAAGTAAGTTGATGTTACTAGCAAAAGTAATGTTGTACATACAAAGACTACTCTTGTTTGATCTATGTGATAAAATGATGCAAAAAGTTGCCTTACTTTTTTAAAGTAGATAAAACATGATATATTTTTGTTATGATGATCTACTTAAATTAAGCATGAAGCATCAATCATCTATGTGTTGGTCAATCTGCCCAATATAATAATTGACATTTTGGCCTCATGGTGCTAGGAAAAAAATTACATAAGAACAAAATTAAGAGGGTGAACTCCCTTTAAATCATAAGTACACTCAGCAAATTGTGTGAGAGTTCCACTAGAGGAAAGGTCAAAGGGTCACCACAATCAAGAGGTCATAAGTCACCAAAATTGACATGTTTTATTGCTGACAAATTCTCACAAACAAGCAAACTCATGTCAATATATACTGCCAATGAACTGGGCAATAAATTAGTTTACAATGTCCTCCAAAACAAACATTAATTCTGTCTACCCTGAGGAAGCACTTTCAGGGATGAAACCCCACCGACAGCCTGACCTTAAAGGTTTGAACATCCTAAGCAAATGACAGTTACATTCAAAATCTGACCAATACATTGATAATGCAGAAAACACAGTACCTCACAAAATATAAAACTGTACAGAGTTTTCTGTGTAGATCTGCCTCCGGTAGCAGTACCTGAAAAGCTGCTTGAAAAATACACCTAAGGTCACTTACAATGACTCCCTTGAACTGAACTGATTTCTATCAGCCATTTAAAGTGCAGACATCTGACAAACATCTGAGCCGAGTTTACACAAAACTAATTTAAGCAGCATACACACGCTTAAAAATGTAACCCGAGGAAGTGCTTTTTGGAAAACCTGTGAAAGTGCAATGTATAACCAACAACGGTAAACCTTGACAAGAGGGAGCTTCAGCAATGTCTGTATGGCTTTTAGGCATGTAAACTGACCTTCAGATCGTGGACCTTGGAGGACACCTTTTGGTTGACATCCTCCAGCTCTAGAAAGATCTTCTGAAAAACCTCAAAGGTGTATTTCAGTTTGTTAGGGTACCTTAGTTCCAAGGCGTAGATGAGGCCCATCAGGTAGGTACAAGCATGTGCAACATCAGGGATACCAAAAAGGACCTCTGCTCCCTCGATGGCTATTCCAGCCTGCTTCTGGAGATCTCCATCTCTGGCTTTGCTGACCACAAAGATGTTGAGGACTTGTGTAGTAAGGGCCTCTTGTACAGTCCCAACATCGTCATCATCAAAAACCTGTAAAATACACCAGAAAAAATAAAACCCTCTTGTATATTAATGTGAAGGATGCATACAATATAGCTCTCTTGGTGCTCTTTCTTTCTTTTGAAACAGTTTTCTTTACCTTGTAGTCCTTGATTAGCTCCTCCGTCTTTTCACCAAGGTAGAGAATGAGGCCTCTGATCACAGCTTCTCTTCTGGACTCAATGCTGTTGTCCTACAAAAACAGAAATGAGATCATGTTAGGCACAGACATAACTGTTTAACTGTTGTAAACAGGGTTCAAAATGTTCAATTGATTCAAAGATTTCAAAACAAAAAGGGCACTAAGGCCAGTTAGGTGTCTATCGCTCCCGTTCGGAAATGTGGAGTCATATTCTGGGAGTGTGCCCCCCTTCTAAAATCCAAGAAAACAGAAAAGCCAACCGTGATGATGTAGCGACCACCGGCACTGCTGAGAACTTAAAAAAAAAAAAAATCTGACTCATTCCTTCATTCCGCGCGAAATTATGGTAATATTGCTATGGTGTTGAAAATGCTGTTAAGTGTATTATAGTAATGAACAAATTGAAATATATACAAAAAGGCTATTTATAATTTTTGGCCAGTAAAAAATCTTTCTGACCAGTAGATTTGAGCGAAAAAGTTACATTTGAACCCTGGTTGTACAGTAAGTACATGCCTCATTTAACATGTCAAGGGTCTCATCAAGTTTCTTCCCAACAGCGCCTCCCTTCCTCCTGTAGAGGCTCAACAGTCTGGGCGTGCATTGGTCCAACTTCCCCAGGAATGTGGACTGTAGTGGCTTCAGTGTGATCCTACGGAATTCCTCTTCGATCTGCAAAAGAGGTCAGAAGAGAGATAGAGAAATATCATGAAATACAGGGAAAAAAAGAATTACAGAAACACAGAAACAGATCAGAGGTAGAAAATTGACCCTAAGGCTACACTGAAAGCAACATTTAAGTGGTCATGCGTTTTGCAAGGAATGTTACACCAGAACAAGGCTGTAACTACCGCTGAGGTATTTTTTTTTCCAACCTAAATGATTGAATAAAATTAAGAAGACGACACAATTCAAACGTACAACATACCTGGGAAAGCTCAAACATGGCAGGCCATCGAGCTTTGAAGTCAATCACAGCGGGTTTATTGAGGATTACATCATTTCGACGTAATGAAAAGGTTTTCACCATCTTTTCATTGATGATTTTGGTGTTGTCTCTCTTCTTGTACTCATAGAGAAGCTCTACTCTCTCCTTTTCAAGGGTTTCATCAGTTTCACCTTGAGGATGTGGTGGGAGATAGTTTACCTCGGATTTCTTTGCTTTTTTCAAGCTTTTAGTTGGTGGTCCATCTGCAGCTGATTTTATCTTCCGACAGTTTACATTTAGTTCTGGTAATCCAAGGTGTTTCACCTTTGCTCTGAAATTGCCAACCTTGTATTTCAGGCTGTTCTGCCAACCATATATACCATTGGATGACACTGGGTCCCTCAAACACGGGTGTTTCATGACCAGGGCCTCAGCAACCTGCTCCCTTTGTGCTCGTGAAGGATAGGCAGTGTAGACAAAGATGCTGTCTGCTAGTTTGTCTAGAATATTGGGTTTTACTGAGGGGTTGCTGAGTAGGGTTCCATCCTTTCTGTAAGCTGCATTTGCAGCTTGTAGAATGAGCTCTGTGTCAAAGGAGAAGGTAGGAATCTCAAACTGAGCTGGCCAAGACGACGAACGAAGAGAGGAGGTGCTCTCTGGAGAAGTCAGAAGTATGGTATCACTGGATGGCTGGGAAGAACTGGAACGGACATCTTCTGATGACTCAGCGCAACTGCTATCAAAGCTCTCCTGGAGTCCTTTGGCATTCAAAGAATCTTCAAATGTTAGTGTGATCACTGGTGCAGTAAGAACCACCTTGATGGTGTCTTTGTCTTTTACTTCATTTGTTTCCAGGAGAGTGAAAAATTGACCATCAAATTCTTGGTCCTGGAACTGCAAACTAAAATCTTGTTCAATTTCAAATGTGTCCTGTACAATATGCTTCAATTCCTCCACGGTCGCCGGGATTCCGCAGGGCAAGGAAAGCTTGCGAATTTCCTCCTGTAGTATGACTCGAAGTCGGGCAGACATGTTGATTATTCTATAGGGGATGAGAGGAGACAGAAAAAGGTTCTGTTGAATTTAGGCATACAAAAAATAAAATTACATCTCATTACAAAGGGATAAGTAAAACCCTATATCTCAACCCTCCTATTATGTTAGTTTCTCAGGAACAAAAATGTTGTTCGTGGGTTAGGGTTGGGGGGGGGGGAATAGGGAGAGGGTGTGTGTATCTGTGTGTGTGATAGAGAGATAGAGATAGTTAGATAGAGAGGTAGATGGATAGCGAGACAGATAAGATGACATATAGATGGACAGATAGATATTTGATTTGAAAATTATTTAAAATACTAACTAATGACAGTGGGTTGAATAGTTAGAAACAATTGAAAACATGTCAATATATACTGTATTTAATTACCTAATCTTGAATGGGAATGTGACGCTTCAAGGTGACAAATCGCCTTTGCTCAAAAGCATATGCTGCAAGAGGGTAGGAGTCTGTTAATTCCTGTTGCTCAAGGATTGTCACTTGTCTTGTGGATTCCAATTCAAATGCCCTAAGGTGCTCCCAGTACCAGGAATGAAGACACTTGACAGCAAATGCAAGCTGACCACGCATAACGAGGATTAGATTTAGTTCAACAAAGTCTGGAAGCCCTCCAGTTGATCCGTAGGGCAAGATCATTCCCACTGAGTAACAGGTGCCATAGCAAGTCACAGTATTGGTCACCTGAACACACGTCTCTCCAGGAAATTTTCTTTGCACTGCTTCCTGTATGTTTTCCTTGAGGACATCCACAGGCACTGTGGACAGATTTGAGACACTGAGGGCAGGTTTCAGTATGTCTGTGCCATGAAATGGTAAGCCAGCATGAACTGATGTTTAACAGCCAGAGATAGTAAAATGTTCCGAAAACAGCTGGTATGTCGAACGACTCGCTTAAAGAAACTGTGCTTAGCTTCGAAGCGCATCGTCCACAGAGCTGCTAGCGGTCCAAAGGCCTTGATGAGCTGGGGATAATGCTCTAGAAAATGGTGCTTTGGCAGAAGTTTTGCCTCTGGAAAAACCTGAAGGTATCTATGCCTGTGCTCTGCTATTTTAATGTCAAGGTGTCTAATTGTTTCATCTGTGTGAACTGGAGAAACAACTAGTTCAACGATGTCTTTCAGATCCATTAGGAGATGCCATGCTGGTTCGCTCTCTGGGACTTTGAAACCAATGATGAGAGGAAGCAGGCGCAACAGGCACCAGTTTTCATGAGCGTTTCCTCCCACACTCCTTCGGGTGGCAAAGTTCAGCGGGACAGGCTGTGGGCTGTCAGTTTTGTCAGTCCACTTGTAGGGGAACTGTCTGATGAGGTCATTGACTTGAAATAAAGTGAAGTATTTTTTCTTAATCAGATCATTTAGGCACAGAGCCAACTCCCGAGGCACTATTCCCTCGAACAGGTCATGGAGCAAGTCTGGTGGATATCCTGACAAAACATGAAAATGTTGTAATTTATTAGTTAAGGGACACTGCCTTTTCACACCGAAGCAATGAGTGAGAGTGGGATTTTCTGAAGCTGTTTGAACATGAAGAGAATGTTCCTGCCTTGTTCTTGCTCGGAAGGATCCAGCTCTTACTTCTTTCTTCTGAAACTCGGAGAGCGCTCCCAAACAAAACCGGCAGACATGAGATCCAGAAAAACTTTCCACAAAGCCACCAATGGAATGGGCACCTAAATTGTCAGCTACTACACTAACTATTGTGCCTTTAATTTTTTTTCCAAGCGCAGGAATAAAGAGCCCTTCTTCTTCCAACTGGACAAGATCTTTTAAAAGTGGCTCAAGCACTGCCTCATAACCGTACTTCTTCACATCTGTAGCCTTGCAAAGCACAGCTAAATAAATTGACTTCAGTGTAGCACGAAACTGTGGTGGAATATTTGCCAATACCCAATACACTGCAGTAATTTTATGTTTTTTGCGGGATGTTCCCAGGGGATTGCACACCTCGAAATCGTCAATGTAGAGAAGTAGAGGAAGAGTTATGTTTTCAGTGGCTAAAAATGGATTTTCTTTAAAATGTGTTCCATCATGAAATGACTCATATCTGCCCTCGTGAGAAGTGTATGAAGAGTTGAAAGCTTTCTCCTGTATGTCACTCAGGCTTAATATCTGTGACAAAGACTGAAGAATGGGAACATATTGCAAGGTTCGACCTTCCTTCTTGTCAAGAATGTACTCAACAGGCTCAACTACATGAAATGTCTTCTTAAAGAACTCCCGTCTTTTGAAAGTTGTAGCTAGAGGACCATCAGATCTTAAAGCTGTGCTAATGGGGTTTGACTCACTCAACTGTTTGACTAAATCAGAGACTACTAAGTCATCAAGCACACAGTTATGTTTCCTTAAACATGAGTTTACACTTTTTCTTATGGCAGGACCTGACACCACAGAAGATAAAACCTGGAGCTCAGCTACTACTTCAGTAATGCACTTGCTTGGCACATTGTAAATGCTCTCTAATTTCAATAAAAGGTGGCCCAACTTCAGTTCAATTTCTTCTTCTTTCAATTCTTCAGGTTCATATTCTCCTGAACAGTCATGTGCTCTTGAACACTCGTACGCCTCAGAGCAATGTGCTTCAGCAATATCATCTGTACTATTTGACCGATCTATATACTTGTGTACAATTTGGGCTCGGAAGTCATTTGAAGAATGTGCTGAGTGTTTTCGGGATCTGTGTGATGCAAAGGTTCCAAACACATTTGTAGAAAAATCACATTCTCTGAAGACACAGTGCACAGTTTGATTTTTCCTAAGATGAACTGCAAGATGTTGGAAAAAATCCTTCTCAGTTGAGAAACTAGAACTGCAAAGTTCACAACTGAAACAAATCACTTCTGGTGTTGACTTGTTAGTTGGATGTTTCCTTGACAAATGTGATTTGAGGGTATTCCATGTTTTGAAGGAGCAGGGGCAATCAGCATGTAAACAGGGAAGAAATTCGCTGTGGTCGTGCCTTAACCTGTAGTGCCTCAAAAGTTCATTTGTTTCAGGGGCAGCATAGGTACAGATCTTGCAAATCCATCCCATTAAGAAAAAAATCCAGAGTTTAGATCCAAGTACCTTCAGGCTTGGATGGAAAGGGGTGGTCTCTTTGGAGGAGGTCAGGATAGGAGTCACCGGGGAGATTCAGTGAGACGCCAATTTAAGGACCCAGCTTCTGTGTAGTAGCAAAATCTCCCCGTCTGTTCTCAAAAGTAAAAAAGAAAAAGAAAAAAAGTATTTTTCACGACATCTTTGCGCTCATCTTAAAAGAAAACTGCACTCTGTCTTTAGAGTGTGTGTGTGAAAAGGTGATTTTTACACAAATGTATGGAACCTTTGCATCACACAAATCAGGCAACACGTTCTTAAGAGCGACTTTCTGGCACAAATTACACATGACCGTATGAACATCAGTCAAATATTACAGATGATATTGTTCTGATGCATATGAGAGTTCAGGACCATATGACTGTACAGGAGGGCGGAGGCTAAGAAATTGGAATTTAGGCCACCTTTAACCTGGTGATCAGGTAAGTTTATCTTTTATTCTGACAGCCTGCATCAAGATAATATACTGTAATTTTTCCCACAGGTAAACAGGTAAGTTTATCTTTTGCTACATTTTGGACTGGGCTGTCACAACAATTTTCTCAGTGAAAGGCCAACTGAATCTCTGCCCCCAATATGATAATTCTCTTTTTTTCGGACCTCCTAGCATGTCCGCTGTGTATAATGTATTTTTATTGTTTGTTGTTTTTTTTCTTGTATTCTATGGATATTGTAATTGACTATGTGCTAAATAAATCAAAATCAAATCAAAATAATCCATAAACTACTTGAAATAATCTAACATTTGCCCACTTTCCCCACAAAACTGTCTGTACATACCTTCATCCAGCGTGCTTGACACGATAAATCACCTGGTAAGGATACAATGACATAGTTAGTAACCTACCACTAAAGAAACAAAATCAAAATAAATAATTCATCTTTTAAATTACAGAACATTTGCAAACACTACAATTAACTACAATTTACAATACAATACAATCTACAATACAATACAATCTACAATACAATTAACCTAGTGTTTCTATATAGTGTAAATAATTGTATTTACACTATATAGAAACACTAGGTTAATGAGAATCATGCATCTCTATAAAGTCGGCTGACTATTTTCAGCTTTATAAAAAAATGCATTTCCGAGCTAATTCAAGAAGGATTGTAGTTTAGTTTAATCAATTTATTGAACATGAAAACAAAACATTGTAAATCATTTATTTAACTCAGAAAGTAGGAACATTTCTCAACCCATTAATAAACACTTAATCTTTGGAAAAACATTGTTTTCACTGGGCAGGAAGACTATGACAAATTGTCATCTCAGTTCATCTCATGCTGCAGTTCACCCCGGACTGCACTGCACTGCACTGAGTCACACTGAGTTTGACGGTTGAACGCTGATTGGCTGTTACGTTACACATGTCACTCAGTGGCCACGCTGTTGAAGCTGATTGGCTGTCATCACTTGAAATTCGCGTCAAAGTTGAAATATTTTAACTCGAGCGAATTTGTCGCGCCACAAATCCTCGAAAACGCGCTCGCCTGTGCACGCCGAAATTGTGGCGCGACAAATCAAAATCTGTCGCCGGTTTTCCTCTCGCGAAAGATTTGCGCGATACGCGTCTCTACGTTCACTTTGTATGGGATCTTGTCGCCCCGTCGCGTTTTGGTGTGATCGCAACCTTTAGTGTTTCGTTTGGGTGGCATTGCTTGGTACAGGTATTTAGCCGAGTTTCTCCCCGTCATTTTGGTATGCTCCCATGTTATGGCTAGTGAAGGGGGCTCGGCGCTGTCTATCACCTGCGGCTGTGCTCACTGCGTTTCAGCGGCTAACAAGCAGAGCTAACTGCCTACAGCCACCGCTGCGACCAAAAACCTCCACAAATTAACTCAAAAGCGCGGCCACCCCACACGCAGACACCCACAACGCAGACACCCACACGCAGACACACACGGGTGTTTATTTACGGCCGACTTGCATCTTAATCCCCTCGCTAATGGCTAACCCAGCACAGGTGTGTTCTATATGCTGCCGATAACACGGCACCCGGCGCCGTCTACATCCCTGCTTACTTCAAATTACAGCTTACGGTTATTTTACTTATACATTTCTAAAATAATATAAAACCTGAAGGACTTTAGTGTTTAACCAACTATATCACCAACATTAACTTTATTCTTACCGTAATCTTCAGTCTCCACGTTCTGGACCTTCTCCCCTCAACGGTCCTGAGACAAGCGGGTTTGAACTAGTTTGCTACCCAGAATGCACCCACACGGGGCGCAGTCGGAGCAGCGTAAATATAACGAACAAATTGTTATGTTGTGGGTCTGCATAACACGATTTGTTGAGCCACTTAGATAAAGCTTGTTAAGAAAAAAAATACGAAATGACTTGTATTTTGAACGAATGTAGACTAATTACACAACTTGATATAGTCATGGTTAAGAGACTAACTTAGTTTTTTTATGTTAATATCACTTACTTAATTATGTTACAATTACATAGTCCCAGATTTACTTTTTTCAGTGCATTTAAAACAAAAACAACAATTTGATCTCTTTTGATCTCTTTTTGCCTGCTTGTTTGAGGGCAAGAAGTGTAAGCATTGGAACATTCATAACTCTATTGCTGGATGTATTGATAGTGTTTGAGTGCATGGAAGTGTGCACATGGAGCCAGTGTTTCCCCCAGGTCGGGGGTCTTATTTCCGGATAGATTAATAGTGTTTGAGCGTATGGAAGTATGCACATGGAAGTGTATGCATTGGAACATTCATAACTCTATTGCTGGATGTATTGGTAGTGTATGGAAGTGTGCACATGGAGCCAGTGTTTCCCCCACGTTGGGGGTCTTATTTCCGGATAGTTTAATAGTGTTAGAGTGTATGGAAGTATGCACATGGAAGTGTATGCATTAGAACATTCATAACTCTATTGCTGGATGTATTGGTAGTGTATGGAAGTATGCACATGGAGCCAGTGTTTCCCCCAGGTTGGGGGTCTTATTGCCTCTTAACAACAGTGCTGCCACTGCAGTATCTAATCTGACCACCAGATGGCAGTGACGAGCTATATCAGTCTGCAAGGTTCTTGAAGTAGTGGCAGAGGGGGTTTGGAGAGAGTCGTTAACAACAACAAAGGCATTTGTCACACACCACACCTCTGTTCTCGCATATCTTAATTCCATGGCAGAACTGGGACATGATGTGACCCTGTGTGACCCTCTGTGACCCTCAATAGAGAGCAGTGAATCTCTCTCTCTCTCTCTCTCTCTCTCTCTCTCTTTCTCTCTCTCTAATTTATGGATTTATATCACTTTTATTCAAAACAAGACACATTTGTGTGTGGATCAGAAATGTGTGTGTGAAACTTACTTTTGCCTATGGATTTATTTTACAGTTATACCTGCCGATATCCATTTGTGTGTGCATTGAAATGTATTTGTGAGAAGAGAGTAATTTATATAAAAATTACAAAATACATTTGTTAATCCTTCTCTGTGCATTCATTATTAATGAGACTGTTCTGACCCCATAAAAATGGACAAACAACGACCAGTTTCCAAATGTTTTTTTTATTGAAACGTTTCAAACACGGAACATGAATAAATATATATAACTAAAACACAACATGAATAAATATATATAACTAAAACAAAACATGAATAAATATATATAACAAAAACACGGAACATGAATAAATATGAAGAACACATGTGGTGAACACCTAAAAATATTGTTTAAAAATAGAAAAAAACATCAGGGGTCGCGAGGCTGGGTTCCTGACGTCTCCCCAGACGGTTTCCATGCAGATTCATGTGATGTATTTCAAAATTTAAGCAAAATCAAAAATTCTTCTTCCGCACATGTGCTGACAAGGCGAGGGGTTTTCCCTTGACTCCGGCACCTTGACTCCACCTGACAGCGTATTTGGTGAAGTCCTAAAAATAACGTTTAAAAATGGAAAACAACATCAGGGGTCGTGAGGCTGAGTTACTGACGTCTCCCCAAAGAGTTTTCATGCATGATGTGATACATTTCACATTTAAAACAAAAACAACAATTTGATCTCTTTTGATCTCTTTTTGCCTGCTTGTTTGAGGGCAAGAAGTGTAAGCATTGGAACATTCATAACTCTATTGCTGGATGTATTGATAGTGTTTGAGTGCATGGAAGTGTGCACATGGAGCCAGTGTTTCCCCCAGGTCGGGGGTCTTATTTCCGGATAGATTAATAGTGTTTGAGCGTACGGAAGTATGCACATGGAAGTGTATGCATTGGAACATTCATAACTCTATTGCTGGATGTATTGGTAGTGTATGGAAGTGTGCACATGGAGCCAGTGTTTCCCCCACGTTGGGGGTCTTATTTCCGGATAGTTTAATAGTGTTAGAGTGTATGGAAGTATGCACATGGAAGTGTATGCATTAGAACATTCATAACTCTATTGCTGGATGTATTGGTAGTGTATGGAAGTATGCACATGGAGCCAGTGTTTCCCCCAGGTTGGGGGTCTTATTGCCTCTTAACACCAGTGCTGCCACTGCAGTATCTAATCTGACCACCAGATGGCAGTGACGAGCTATATCAGTCTGCAAGGTTCTTGAAGTAGTGGCAGAGGGGGTTTGGAGAGAGTCGTTAACAACAACAAAGGCATTTGTCACACACCACACCTCTGTTCTCGCATATCTTAATTCCATGGCAGAACTGGGACATGATGTGACCCTGTGTGACCCTCTGTGACCCTCAATAGAGAGCAGTGAATCTCTCTCTCTCTCTCTCTCTCTCTCTTTCTCTCTCTCTAATTTATGGATTGATATCACTTTTATTCAAAACAAGACACATTTGTGTGTGGATCAGAAATGTGTGTGTGAAACTTACTTTTGCCTATGGATTTATTTTACAGTTATACCTGCCGATATCCATTTGTGTGTGCATTGAAATGTATTTGTGAGAAGAGAGTAATTTATATAAAAATTACAAAATACATTTGTTAATCCTTCTCTGTGCATTCATTATTAATGAGACTGTTCTGACCCCATAAAAATGGACAAACAACGACCAGTTTCCAAATGTTTTTTTTATTGAAACGTTTCAAACACGGAACATGAATAAATATATATAACTAAAACACAACATGAATAAATATATATAACTAAAACAAAACATGAATAAATATATATAACAAAAACACGGAACATGAATAAATATGAAGAACACATGTGGTGAACACCTAAAAATATTGTTTAAAAATAGAAAAAAACATCAGGGGTCGCGAGGCTGGGTTCCTAACGTCTCCCCAGATGGTTTCCATGCAGATTCATGTGATGTATTTCAAAATTTAAGCAAAATCAAAAATTCTTCTTCACCACATGTGCTGACAAGGCGAGGGGTTTTCCCTTGACTCCGGCACCTTGACTCCACCTTACAGCATATTTGGTGAAGTCCTAAAAATAATGTTTAAAAATGGAAAACAACATCAGGGGTCGTGAGGCTGAGTTACTGACGTCTCCCCAAAGAGTTTTCATGCATGATGTGATAAATTTCACATTTAAAACAAAAACAACAATTTGATCTCTTTTGATCTCTTTTTGCCTGCTTGTTTGAGGGCAAGAAGTGTAAGCATTGGAACATTCATAACTCTATTGCTGGATGTATTGATAGTGTTTGAGTGCATGGAAGTGTGCACATGGAGCCAGTGTTTCCCCCAGGTCGGGGGTCTTATTTCCGGATAGATTAATAGTGTTTGAGCGTACGGAAGTATGCACATGGAAGTGTATGCATTGGAACATTCATAACTCTATTGCTGGATGTATTGCTGGTGTATGGAAGTGTGCACATGGAGCCAGTGTTTCCCCCACGTTGGGGGTCTTATTTCCGGATAGTTTAATAGTGTTAGAGTGTATGGAAGTATGCACATGGAAGTGTATGCATTAGAACATTCATAACTCTATTGCTGGATGTATTGGTAGTGTATGGAAGTATGCACATGGAGCCAGTGTTTCCCCCAGGTTGGGGGTCTTATTGCCTCTTAACAACAGTGCTGCCACTGCAGTATCTAATCTGACCACCAGATGGCAGTGACGAGCTATATCAGTCTGCAAGGTTCTTGAAGTAGTGGCAGAGGGGGTTTGGAGAGAGTCGTTAACAACAACAAAGGCATTTGTCACACACCACACCTCTGTTCTCGCATATCTTAATTCCATGGCAGAACTGGGACATGATGTGACCCTGTGTGACCCTCTGTGACCCTCAATAGAGAGCAGTGAATCTCTCTCTCTCTCTCTCTCTCTCTCTCTCTCTTTCTCTCTCTCTAATTTATGGATTGATATCACTTTTATTCAAAACAAGACACATTTGTGTGTGGATCAGAAATGTGTGTGTGAAACTTACTTTTGCCTATGGATTTATTTTACAGTTATACCTGCCGATATCCATTTGTGTGTGCATTGAAATGTATTTGTGAGAAGAGAGTAATTTATATAAAAATTACAAAATACATTTGTTAATCCTTCTCTGTGCATTCATTATTAATGAGACTGTTCTGACCCCATAAAAATGGACAAACAACGACCAGTTTCCAAATGTTTTTTTTATTGAAACGTTTCAAACACGGAACATGAATAAATATATATAACTAAAACACAACATGAATAAATATATATAACTAAAACAAAACATGAATAAATATATATAACAAAAACACGGAACATGAATAAATATGAAGAACACATGTGGTGAACACCTAAAAATATTGTTTAAAAATAGAAAAAAACATCAGGGGTCGCGAGGCTGGGTTCCTAACGTCTCCCCAGATGGTTTCCATGCAGATTCATGTGATGTATTTCAAAATGTAAGCAAAATCAAAAATTCTTCTTCACCACATGTGCTGACAAGGCGAGGGGTTTTCCCTTGACTCCGGCACCTTGACTCCACCTGACAGCATATTTGGTGAAGTCCTAAAAATAATGTTTAAAAATGGAAAACAACATCAGGGGTTGTGAGGCTGAGTTACTGACGTCTCCCCAAAGAGTTTTCATGCATGATGTGATAAATTTCACATTTAAAACAAAAACAACAATTTGATCTCATTTGATCTCTTTTTGCCTGCTTGTTTGAGGGCAAGAAGTGTAAGCATTGGAACATAAATAACTCTATTGCTGGATGTATTGATAGTGTTTGAGTGCATGGAAGTGTGCACATGGAGCCAGTGTTTCCCCCAGGTCGGGGGTCTTATTTCCGGATAGATTAATAGTGTTTGAGCGTACGGAAGTATGCACATGGAAGTGTATGCATTGGAACATTCATAACTCTATTGCTGGATGTATTGCTGGTGTATGGAAGTGTGCACATGGAGCCAGTGTTTCCCCCACGTTGGGGGTCTTATTTCCGGATAGTTTAATAGTGTTAGAGTGTATGGAAGTATGCACATGGAAGTGTATGCATTAGAACATTCATAACTCTATTGCTGGATGTATTGGTAGTGTATGGAAGTATGCACATGGAGCCAGTGTTTCCCCCAGGTTGGGGGTCTTATTGCCTCTTAACAACAGTGCTGCCACTGCAGTATCTAATCTGACCACCAGATGGCAGTGACGAGCTATATCAGTCTGCAAGGTTCTTGAAGTAGTGGCAGAGGGGGTTTGGAGAGAGTCGTTAACAACAACAAAGGCATTTGTCACACACCACACCTCTGTTCTCGCATATCTTAATTCCATGGCAGAACTGGGACATGATGTGACCCTGTGTGACCCTCTGTGACCCTCAATAGAGAGCAGTGAATCTCTCTCTCTCTCTCTTTCTCTCTCTCTAATTTATGGATTGATATCACTTTTATTCAAAACAAGACACATTTGTGTGTGGATCAGAAATGTGTGTGTGAAACTTACTTTTGCCTATGGATTTATTTTACAGTTATACCTGCCGATATCCATTTGTGTGTGCATTGAAATGTATTTGTGAGAAGAGAGTAATTTATATAAAAATTACAAAATACATTTGTTAATCCTTCTCTGTGCATTCATTATTAATGAGACTGTTCTGACCCCATAAAAATGGACAAACAACGACCAGTTTCCAAATGTTTTTTTTATTGAAACGTTTCAAACACGGAACATGAATAAATATATATAACTAAAACACAACATGAATAAATATATATAACTAAAACAAAACATGAATAAATATATATAACAAAAACACGGAACATGAATAAATATGAAGAACACATGTGGTGAACACCTAAAAATATTGTTTAAAAATAGAAAAAAACATCAGGGGTCGCGAGGCTGGGTTCCTAACGTCTCCCCAGATGGTTTCCATGCAGATTCATGTGATGTATTTCAAAATTTAAGCAAAATCAAAAATTCTTCTTCACCACATGTGCTGACAAGGCGAGGGGTTTTCCCTTGACTCCGGCACCTTGACTCCACCTGACAGCATATTTGGTGAAGTCCTAAAAATAATGTTTAAAAATGGAAAACAACATCAGGGGTTGTGAGGCTGAGTTACTGACGTCTCCCCAAAGAGTTTTCATGCATGATGTGATAAATTTCACATTTAAAACAAAAACAACAATTTGATCTCATTTGATCTCTTTTTGCCTGCTTGTTTGAGGGCAAGAAGTGTAAGCATTGGAACATAAATAACTCTATTGCTGGATGTATTGATAGTGTTTGAGTGCATGGAAGTGTGCACATGGAGCCAGTGTTTCCCCCAGGTCGGGGGTCTTATTTCCGGATAGATTAATAGTGTTTGAGCTCATGGAAGTATGCACATGGAAGTGTATGCATTGGAACATTCATAACTCTATTGCTGGATGTATTGGTAGTGTATGGAAGTGTGCACATGGAGCCAGTGTTTCCCCCAGGTTGGGGGTCTTATTGCCGGATAGATTAATAGTGTGAGTGTATGGAAGTATGCACATGGAAGTGTATGCATTGGAACATTCATAACTCTATTGCTGGATGTATTGGTAGTGTATGGAAGTGTGCACATGGAGCCAGTGTTTCCCCCATGTTGGGGGTCTTATTGCCGGATAGATTTAATAGTGTTTGAGTGTATGGATGTTTGCACATGGAAGTGTATGCATTGGAACATTCATAACTCTATTGCTGGATGTATTGGTAGTGTTTGAGTGTATGGAAGTATGCACATGGAGCCAGTGTTTCCCCCATTTTGGGGGTCTTATTGCCTCTTAACACCAGTGCTGCCACTGCAGTATCTAATCTGACCACCAGATGGCAGTGACGAGCTATATCAGTCTGCAAGGTTCTTGAAGTAGTGGCAGAGGGGGTTTGGAGAGAGTCGTTAACAACAACAAAGGCATTTGTCACACACCACACCTCTGTTCTCGCATATCTTAATTCCATGGCAGAACTGGGACATGATGTGACCCTGTGTGACCCTCTGTGACCCTCAATAGAGAGCAGTGAATCTCTCTCTCTCTCTCTAATTTATGGATTGATATCACTTTTATTCAAAACAAGACACATTTGTGTGTGGATCAGAAATGTGTGTGTGAAACTTACTTTTGCCTATGGATTTATTTTACAGTTATACCTGCCGATATCCATTTGTGTGTGCATTGAAATGTATTTGTGAGAAGAGAGTAATTTATATAAAAATTACAAAATACATTTGTTAATCCTTCTCTGTGCATTCATTATTAATGAGACTGTTCTGACCCCATAAAAATGGACAAACAACGACCAGTTTCCAAATGTTTTTTTTATTGAAACGTTTCAAACACGGAACATGAATAAATATATATAACTAAAACACAACATGAATAAATATATATAACTAAAACAAAACATGAATAAATATATATAACAAAAACACGGAACATGAATAAATATGAAGAACTTAAACGTAAAATGAATGAATATATAGAACTGAAACACAACACGAATAATAAATATATACAACTGAACTGAGCTACTGATGGCCGTAGATGGTCAGCGTGCTGCGGGAGAGAGAGAAATCAATAAAACCCCTTTTTGTTGTTATATCTTTGGTCAAATGATTAAGTCTCTTCAGGTGAGCAGACTCTCACCTGGCCGGACTTCTCTCTCCTCATGAAGGCTGGAGCCACAAAGGACAGGCCTGACAACACACAGGAGCCAGCAGGAGCAGGGGAGGAGGAGCCAGCAGGAGCAGGAGCAGGAGCAGGGGAGGAGGAGCCAGCAGCAGCAGGAGCAGGGGAGGAGGAGCAGGGGAGGAGGAGCCAGCAGCAGCAGGAGCAGGGGAGGAGGAGCCAGCAGGAGCAGGAAGGGGGGAGGAATCGGATGAGGGCTCCTGCTGTGCCAGGCAGACAAAGAGGTCCCTCCTGCCAATCTCTGAGTCAAAGTTCTGCAAACAAAGAAAAAGAGGGGCATTTACAAACAAGAATGTGTTTGCATCGAATGTGTGTAACGGAAGCAAAATGCACCAAATTAACCAATTCCTTATCATGTGTTTTTGATACTCACGTATGTGGCCACGGCTGAACGGATGTCCGTCAAGCTTGGGGACCCGGGGAGGCCCATCTCCCCCCAAGCTTGGAGGAGGGACGACAACACCTATGAGGCCGATGTGCGTAAAACAAACATTATTAACAACTCTCAGAGTGACACAAGATATACTCATCCTAGTTCTGGAAACATTGGACCCGAAGCTTGTATGTGTTTTAATTATGTTTGTATTATAATTGATAATGCCTCATTTGCATTCCTTCTTAAATGTTTTATATTGTTTTATATATGCGTGTGTGTGTGTGTGTGTGTGTGTGTGTGTGTGTGTGTGTGTGTGTGTGTGTGTGTGTGTGTGTGTGTGTGTGTGTGTGTGTGTGTGTGTGTGTGTGTGTGTGTGTGGACATATACGTGTGCGTGTGTGTGTATGTGTGTGGCCGCCGATGATGACACAGCCGCACGGCGTCTTATCAAACAAAGGATTAAACCTGAGATCTACACCACTATTGATGGCAAAACTATCATGGAAGATGAACTGTTAAGTTTCCTTGCTGTCAAACTGAAGACTGTGCCTCAGGATGACATTATCCTGATGGCTGTAAATCACTTTGGATCAGAGTGGATTGAAAGCTCCAAGAAGGCCCTGTTTGAACTGTGTATATTTGAACCCAAAGTATTTCAGTGTTACTTGCTCTATGCTTTTCCGGGTTAATGAAGCATGGCATACTCCCAGGATCCATGTTATCTGTCTTGTTGATACCTGTAGTTCAAAATAAGACTAGTATTGATAACTATAGGCCTATTGCACTTGCAAGTATACTGTCCAAGGTACTAGAAGGGATCCTTATGGATAGGCTTGCAGATGATGTTATCAACAGATAACCAGTTTGGCTTTAAGAGTAAGCATGGAACTGATCTGTGTATTTATGCACTTAAAGAAATTGTCCATAGGTACAGATCATGAAATAGCACAGTCTTCATGTGTTTCCTGGATGCTTCAAAAGCCTTTGACCGTATCAATCATGGGAAACTGTTTGCTAAACTACTTGAGCGAGGGGTCCCCTCTTATATAATTAGGATACTGCAGTTCTGGTACTCTCACCAAACTATGCAAGTTAGGTGGGGGATGAGTGTGTGTGTGTGTGTATTCATATGCGTAGATATATATGTGTATGTATATGTGTTTATATATGTAGTGTGCTGTCTATGTGGACCTTCCTGTGTCTTGAATAAAGTTATAATAATAATAATAATAATATGCTATGCACATGTGCGTGTGTGGTCCTGACCTGAGGACCGCCGGATGTGCAGCACGTAGCCGATGATGTCCTGTGTGTTGTGCTCCAGCTCCTTCCAGGACACCTGGATGGCGCCGGGCGACAACGCCTGGGCCCGCACCATTGTGGGGGCCCCGGGGAGCCCGTCGGCCCACAGCACGGTGAGGCGGGCGCTGGCCTGCGCGGAGCCGGCGCTGTTCTCGGCGATGCACTGGTAGATGGCGTCATCGTCCTGGCTGATGCCGTAGATGGTCAGCGTGCTGCGGGAGAGAGAGAAATCAATAAAAACCCTTTTTGTTGTTATATCTTTGGTCAAATGATTAAGCAGTATAAGCGGGCTAATGTATCTTCAAGGCTTTGAAAGGGATAATGTTCACTGCACATTACTCCTTGCAGAAATGTCTTGCAAATGTCTTTGTACCGGTCAATCCTGAGGTCCAGAGCTGCTCCTCCTCAAGAGTCTGTCTCTTCAGGTGGACTTCTCTCTCCTCATGAAGGCTTGAGCCACAAAGGACAGGCCTGACAACACACACACACACACACACACACACACACACACACACACACACACACACACACACACACACACACACACACACACACACACACACACACACACATATTTGTAGTGTATGGAAGTATGTACATGGAGCCAGTGTTTCCCCCACGTTGGGGGTCTTATTGTCGGATAGATTAATAGTGTCAGAGTGTATGGAAGTATGCACATGGAAGTGTAAGCATTAGAACATTCATAACTCTATTGCTGGATGCATTGGTAGTGTTTGCGTGCATGGAAGTTTGCACATGGAGCCAGTGTTTCCCCCACGTTGGGGGTCTTATTGTCGGATAGATTAATAGTGTCAGAGTGTATGGAAGTATGCACATGGAAGTGTATGCATTAGAACATTCATAACTCTATTGCTGGATGTATTGGTAGTGTATGGAAGTATGTACATGGAGCCAGTGTTTCCCCCACGTTGGGGGTCTTATTGTCGGATAGATTAATAGTGTCAGAGTGTATGGAAGTATGCACATGGAAGTGTAAGCATTAGAACATTCATAACTCTATTGCTGGATGTATTGGTAGTGTTTGCGTGCATGGAAGTTTGCACATGGAGCCAGTGTTTCCCCCACGTTGGGGGTCTTATTGCCTCTTAACACCAGTGCTGCCACTGCAGTATCTAATCTGACCACCAGATGGCAGTGACGAGCTATATCAGTCTGCAAGGTTCTTGAAGTAGTGGCAGAGGGGGTTTGGAGAGTCGTTAACAACAACAAAGGCATTTGTCACACACCACACCTCTGTTCTCGCATATCTTAATTCCATGGCAGAACTGGGACATGATGTGACCCTGTGTGACCCTCTGTGACCCTCAATAGAGAGCAGTGAATCTCTCTCTCTCTCTCTCTCTTTCTCTCTCTCTAATTTATGGATTTATATCACTTTTATTCAAAACAAGACACATTTGTGTGTGGATCAGAAATGTGTGTGTGAAACTTACTTTTGCCTATGGATTTATTTTACAGTTATACCTGCGATATCCATTTGTGTGTGCATTGAAATGTATTTGTGAGAAGAGAGTAATTTATATAAAAATTACAAAAGGGTTAGGGTTAGGGTTAGGGTTAGGGTTAGGGTTAGGGTTAGGGTTAGGTTAAGAGCCATCTACCACTTTTGAAAAACGGCAATTTTGAGCTAGTTCGAGAACCGAGTGGATCATGGGAATTCTTTTACCACCCAAGGATAGGTCTAGGCCCAGCGGACTTGCTTAAAAATGTGGCGCCCCTGGCGTTTTTTTTGGGTACTGCAATTTCGATTTTAAAGTTTAAAAGTGAAGCGTTTTTTTTTTTTATTGGATATGGGAATTCTGAATAGTGCCAGTGGTAGCCCTTGGTCCCTTCTACATCCCCTAGAAATTTGGAGCAATTTGGAGCCCCAAGTTTTAACATGGACGACTTTTAAAATCGACCTCACGGGGGAAGGGGGTGGATCAGGGATCATGGTTGGGGTTGGGTGGTAGGATTTTATGAGGCCGACCTTTGTGCAAAATTTGGCCACCTGTGGCTTGTTTTGGTATAGAAAATGGGATTTTCATTTTTTTTTTTTTTTTTTCTAAGTGTGGAGTCAGAAAATTTGTTAGTAAAAAAATAAGTTCCCACAGAAAGTGTCTAGGAGCACGTTTTAGGCCATTTCGAGTCTTTTTTTTTTAATGTGAAAATTCATTAAATTTTTTATTTTTATTTTTTTTTAATAAGATTTTTTTTTTTTATTTTTTTTTTTTTTGAAATTTGAAAATTCAAATTTTGTTTGTTGTTGTTTTTCTAATTCGAATTTGAAAATTCATTCAATTTTTTTTTTTTTTTTTTTCAAGATGGCGCCGCCCATGGCTGCATTTCCCCAAAACAGATTTCCCCCATTGACAATGCATGGAGAGGCGTTATTGCACTTACTTGGTTTGGTGAAGTTTTATTGCACTTACTTGGTTTGGTGAAGTTGTCTGGTAGTCGATCGGGTAGTCTGTGTTGGCTCAAGTCATGTCATGACCCATTCACTGGGTCAAATGTTTGGGTTATGGTTTCTTTTTTTTTTTTTTTTTTTCTAACCTTTTTTAGCGGGCTCGGTCCGATCCTGAATCTGCAGGAATTATGTTTCTAACCCCTTCCTAGGCCGAGGAAAATAACTTAAAACCAATATTTTTTTTTTTTATTTTTTTTTAAGGGTTAGGTTGAGTAGAGGGCACTCAACCATGTGCCGCGCAGCGGCACATGGGAGAGTGCCGAGAGAGTTAATCTTTTTTTTTTTTTTTTTTTAACCTTTTTTAGCTGGGCTCGGTCCGATCCTGAATCTGGGTTAGGTTAGGGTTAGGGTTAGGGTTAGGGTTAGGGTTAGGGTTATAGGGTTAGGGTTAGAGGGTTAGGGTTAGGGTTAGGGGTAGGGTTAGGGTTAGGGTTAGGGTTAGGTTAAGAGCCATCTACCACTTTTGAAAAACGGCATTTTTGAGCTAGTTCGAGAACCGAGTGGATCATGGGAATTCTTTTACCACCCAAGGATAGGTCTAGGCCAGCGGACTTGCTTAAAAAATGTGGCGCCCTGGCGTTTTTTGGGTACTGCAATTTCGATTTTAAAGTTTAAAGTGAAGCGTTTTTTTTTTTTTATTGGATCATGGGAATTCTGAATAGTGCCAGTGGTAGCCCTTGGTCCCTTTACACCTAGAAATTTGGAGCAATTTGGAGCCCCAAGTTTAACATTGGACGACTTTTAAAATCGACCTCACGGGGAAGGGGGGGATCATGGGATCATGGTTGGGGTTGGGTGGTAGGATTTATGAGGCCGACCTTTGTGCAAAATTTTGGCCACTGGTGGTTGTTTTGGTATAGAAAATGGGATTTTCATTTTTTTTTTTTTTTTCTAAGTGTGGAGTCAAGAAAATGTGTTAGTAAAAAAATAAGTTCCCACAGAAAGTGTCTAGGAGCACAGGCCATTTCGAGTTTTTTTTTTAATGTGAAAATTCATTAAATTTTTTATTTTTTTTTAATAAGATTTTTTTTTTTTATTTTTTTTTTTTTTGAAATTTGAAAATTCAAATTTGTTTGTTGTTGTTTTTCTAATTCGATTTTGAAAATTCATTCATTTTTTTTTTTTTTTTTTTTCAAGATGGCGCCGCCCATGGCTGCATTTCCCCCAAAACAGATTTCCCCCATTGACAATGCATGGAGAGGCGGTTATTGCACTTACTTGGTTTGGTGAAGTTGTTATTGCACTTACTGGTTTGGTGAAGTTGTCTGGTAGTCGATCGGGTAGTCTGTGTTGGCTCAAGTCATGTCATGAACCATTCACTGGGTCAAATTGTTTGGGTTATGGTTTCTTTTTTTTTTTTTTTTTTTTCTAACCTTTTTTAGCTGGGCTCGGTCCGATCCTGAATCTGCAGGAATTATGTTTCTAACCCCTTCCTAGGCCGAGAAAATAACTTAAAACCAATATTTTTTTTATTTTATTTTTTTTAAGGGTTAGGTTGAGTAGAGGGCACTCAACCATGTGCCCGCAGCGGCACATGGGAGAGTGCCGAGAGAGTTAATCTTTTTTTTTTTTTTTTTTAACCCTTTTTTAGCTGGGCTCGGTCCGATCCTGAATCTGGGTTAGGGTTAGGGTTAGGGTTAGGGTTAGGGTTAGGGTTAGAGGGTTAGGGTTAGGGTTAGGGTTAGGGTTAGGGTTAGGGTTAGAGGGTTAGGGTTAGGGTTAGGTTAGGGTTAGGGTTAGGGTTAGGGTTAGGGTTAGGTTTGGGTTAGGGCGCTCCTCATGCGCCATGCAAACCTGCATGGGGCTAGAGGAGAGGAGGGCACGGGCACAAGCAATTTGAAGATACGTTTAAAAACATTGCTACCATAAAATCAATTAAAGAAATAAAATCATTAAAAGGGGAATGGTAGGGTTAGGAAAGGGGGAGGAAGTGGTTATGTTTAGGAAAAGGATACTGGGAGGTTATAACAATAAAAATAATAAAGGAATATGATATTGGGTTGGGGTTATGTTTAGAAGAGGGGAAGGGAAGTTATGATAAGGGAAATGATGTTAGGGAGGTTATAATGAGGACCGGGACGGACGAAGGGGCGAGAGAGATAAAATCCAGCTGAGTTAACCAATCGTCTAACATGGACTCGCTGTCCCCGGGGTCCAGTGAATGTTGTCGTGGACGGTCTGAAATTTAAGAGTGGACAGTGTGTTGAGGTAACCCGCACGTGGGTCAACGTCCTCTACCTTCTCTTTCACAAAATCATTGAACGATTTGACGCAACGGAGTTGGGAGGCGGATAGCCTAGTAGATACCGTCAATAGGGGAATAATAATGCGTGCCTCGGGGAATGTTTTTCTAGCCGTCTTGATTAACCGTCGGGTGTCCTTAATAATGGTTATGGCTGTTTGTTGTCAAGGCAGTGTTAAGACCGATGGACAACAAAATAAGTTCAGTATCCGATATGGGAGACGTGTGTTTCAATAGGATGGCTGTGAGATGCTCAACGTAGCTCCAGGAAAAACTGTCTATCTGTATGTCGTCCATCTATTCTTTGGGATTCGGGCCAAGTTGGAATCGCCCGTAATGACTATGGGTTAGGGTTAGGGTTAGGGTTAGGGTTAGGGTTAGGGTTAGGGTTAGGGGTTAGGGTTAGTGGTTAGGGTTAGGGTTAGGTTAAGGTTAGGGTTAGGGTTAGGGTTAGGTAAATTGAAACAACTCATTGATCTCCCCACGTCGTCCGACGACCTTCGCAGTTTGGGATAGAGATCCAAGGCAAGGCACTGGCCGGCGCTTGTTATTCATGGTCTTAATGTCCTCATATGCTTTGACCCGTTCTTTAGAATGAGCTTTCGTTTTTTCCAGTTTGGATTTTCCAGGTTGATGCGTTATTCGTATTGTAGTTTGGTTATTTAATATTGGAATTTATTCAATGTTTTTTTGTGCGGCAGATTTTATTTTTTGTTTTAAAGTTTTGGTTTATATTATATTTGTAGAATCCTTCAAGAATTGCAGGACATGTCATCAGTTGTGGTCCTCAGGATCATCGAGTGTTTCGGCCGTTATCACAAGACACTCTCACCTGAGGGAGGCCCTCCCGAGGGCGATCAACTCCGGGAATGTCCTATAACTCCTCAAGAACTTCTTCCTTTTTATAAGGTTTGTTTGGTTGGTGTTAAAATAGGGAAGATTTTTCCTTTTAGTGTTACTCGGTTGGTCTTTAGGAGA
Organism: Gadus chalcogrammus; assembly: GCF_026213295.1. Taxonomy (NCBI): domain Eukaryota; kingdom Metazoa; phylum Chordata; class Actinopteri; order Gadiformes; family Gadidae; genus Gadus; species Gadus chalcogrammus. The sequence goes on along the minus strand of NW_026613500.1, from coordinate 22,652 downwards.
GGATAGATATTTCCTTTGTTTGTTCGGTTGGTGTTAAGATGGGATAGCCACTCGGGTTAAGGTTAGGGAATAAGGCTAAAAGGTTAAGGTCAGGATTTAGATAAGTGGTAGGGATAGCCACTCGGGTTAAGGTTAGGGAATAAGGCTAAAAGGTTAAGGTCAGGATTTAGATAAGTGGTAGGGATAGCCACTCGGGTTAAGGTTAGGGAATAAGGCTAAAGGTTAAGGTTAGGATTTAGATTTAGATAAGTGGTAGGGATGAGTCTAAAGAGAATTGTTCCATACATTGCATAAACCCAGGAAATGTTAAAACAATTACAAAATAACCTGTACCTCATACATAGCATAGCATCAAGCAATTACATATAGTTTAGTTTTAAATAAAGTAATAAATACTTACCTCAGAGTTGTCCTTCGCCTTCGTTGGTCATCTTGGAATGATAACTATGAAATCTAACGTGTGTGAGAGAAATATAGTAGAGCTACTTCGAGATGCAACCTCTCTGCGTGCCTGGCTATGTGTTTCTGCCCTCCAATCTCTCTGTCGACTTTTATAGGGTCAAGTGGGCGTGGCCAACGTGACGTAATTGTTCCTCCCTCCTTGCCTGTTTAATGGTGTTTGATCCCGCTTCCTAGTGGCTATGTGAGGGTTATTCAATTTGTGTGTTAGATCCTGCTTTCTAGTGACTATGTGGGGGCAGTTTATTGCGTTTAAAATCAGTAACAATATTATTCTAAATAAACACAAAGTGTTTTTAGGGTTGGGTTTTAGGGAATAAAGCTAAAGATTAGGTTTTGGGATTAAAATCGAACTTTTTAAATTTTAAATGTTGAAGGGTTTAGGTTTTAGAGAGAGTGAGAAGAGTGGGGTAAGGGTGGGGAGTCAGAGGTAAGGAGGCGTGCGATGTCTGTCGCTACATCCTCCCCTGCCTGTCTGGGCTTCTCTGATATCCTATTCACACCTCAAACCCAGAGGGCAGAGGGGTGATAGGACGTTGAAGGAATAGAGTTAGAGAGAGATAGAAGAGTGGGGTAAGGGAAGATGGGGAGTCAGAGGTAAGGAGGCGTGCGATGTCTGTCGCTACATCCTCCCCTGCCTGTCTGGGCTTCTCTGATATCCTATTCACATCTCAAACCCAGAGGGCAGAGCGGTGATAGGACGTTAAAGGGTATAGGATTAGAGAGAGCGAGATGAGGTTGGAGGTTAGGACGTTTTTCCGGATGGATTTCTCGTTGGTGTTTCACGGTGGTTTTCAGGATAGGATAGATTTATCATTGGTATTTCTCGGTTGGTTTTTTAAGAAAGAGTAGATTTCTTATCATTCGGTTGGTGTTAAGATGGGGAAGATTTTCCATTAATGTTGTTCGGTTGGTTTTAAGATAGGAGAGATTTTTCTCGTTAGTGCTCCACGGAGTTTAGATCTAGAGAGAGTTAGAGGAGTGGGGGTGGGGAGTCAGAGGTAAGGAGGCGTGCGATGTCTGTCGCTACATCCTCCCCTGCCTGTCTGGGCTTCTCTGATATCCTATTCACACCTCAAACCCAGAGGGCAGAGGGGTGATAGGATGTTGAAGGGAATAGAGTTAGAGAGAGATAGAAGAGTGGGGTAAGGGAAGATGGGGAGTCAGAGGTAAGGAGGCGTGCGATGTCTGTCGCTACATCCTCCCCTGCCTGTCTGGGCTTCTCTGATATCCTATTCACATCTCAAACCCAGAGGGCAGAGCGGTGATAGGATGTTAAAGGGTATAGGATTAGAGAGAGCGAGATGAGGTTGGAGGTTAGGACGTTTTTTCCGGATGGATTTCTCGTTGGTGTTTCACGGTTGGTTTTCAGGATAGGATAGATTTATCGTTGGTACTTCTCGGTTGGTTTTTAGGAAAGGATAGATTTCTTATCGTTCGTTTGGTGTCAAGATGGGAAAGATTTTCCATTGATGTTGCTCGGTTGGTTTTTAAGATGGAATAGATTTATCGTTAGTATTTCTCGGTTGGTTTTAAGACAGGATAGATTTCTCATCATTCAAGTTTTCCAGGTTGGTATTTGTTTGTTCCTTTTTTAAGGTTAGTGTGGGGTCAAAGACAACTTGGGTTCAAAAAAGACCAGATGGTCCGAGGGCTCTGGCAGGGTTAGGTAAATTGAAACAACTCATGGATCTCCCCACGTCGTCCGACGACTTCGCAGTTTGGGATAGAGATCCAAGGCAAGGCACTGGCCGGCGCTTGTTATTCATGGTCTTAATGTCCTCATATGCTTTGACCCGTTCTTTAGAATGAGCTTTCGTTTTTCCAGTTTGGATTTTTCCAGGTTGATGCGTTATTCGTATTGTAGTTTGGTTATTTAATATTGGAATTTATTCAATGTTTTTTTTGTGCGGCAGATTTTATTTTTTGTTTTAAAGTTTTGGTTATATTATATTTGTAGAATCCCTTCAAGAATTGCAGGACATGTCATCAGTTGTGGTCCTCAGGATCATCGAGTGTTTCGGCCGTTATCACAAGACACTCTCACCTGAGGGAGGCCCTCCCGAGGTCGATCAACTCCCGGGAATGTCCTATAACTCCTCAAGAACTTCTTCCTTTTTATAAGGTTTGTTTGGTTGGTGTTAAAATAGGGAAGATTTTTCCTTTAGTGTTACTCGGTTGTTCTTTAGGAGAGGATAGATATTTCCTTTGTTTGTCGGTTGGTGTTAAGATGGGATAGCCACTCGGTTAAGGTTAGGGAATAAGGCTAAAAGGTTAAGGTCAGGATTTAGATAAGTGGTAGGGATAGCCACTCGGGTTAAGGTTAGGGAATAAGGCTAAAAGGTTAAGGTCAGGATTTAGATAAGTGGTAGGGATAGCCACTCGGGTTAAGGTTAGGGAATAAGGCTAAAGGTTAAGGTTAGGATTTAGATTTAGATAAGTGGTAGGGATGAAGTCTAAAGAGAATTGTTCCATACATTGCATAAACCCAGGAAATGTTAAAACAATTACAAAATAACCTGTACCTCATACATAGCATAGCATCAAGCAATTACATATAGTTTAGTTTTAAATAAAGTAATAAATACTTACCTCAGAGTTGTCCTTCGCCTTCGTTGGTCATCTTGGAATGATAACTATGAAATCTAACGTGTGTGAGAGAATATAGTAGAGCTACTTCGAGATGCAACCTCTCTGCGTGCCTGGCTATGTGTTCTGCCCTCCAATCTCTCTGTCGACTTTTATAGGGTCAAGTGGGCGTGGCCAACGTGACGTAATTGTTCCTCCCTCCTTGCCTGTTTAATGGTGTTTGATCCCGCTTCCTAGTGGCTATGTGAGGGTTATTCAATTTGTGTGTTAGATCCTGCTTTCTAGTGACTATGTGGGGGCAGTTTATTGCGTTTAAAATCAGTAACAATATTATTCTAAATAAACACAAAGTGTTTTTAGGGTTGGGTTTTAGGGAATAAAGCTAAAGATTAGGTTTGGGATTAAAATCGAACTTTTTAAATTTTAAATGTGAAGGGTTTAGGTTTTAGAGAGAGTGAGAAGAGTGGGGTAAGGGTGGGGAGTCAGAGGTAAGGAGGCGTGCGATGTCTGTCGCTACATCCTCCCCTGCCTGTCTGGGCTTCTCTGATATCCTATTCACACCTCAAACCCAGAGGGCAGAGGGGTGATAGGACGTTGAAGGGAATAGAGTTAGAGAGAGATAGAAGAGTGGGGTAAGGGAAGATGGGGAGTCAGAGGTAAGGAGGCGTGCGATGTCTGTCGCTACATCCTCCCCTGCCTGTCTGGGCTTCTCTGATATCCTATTCACATCTCAAACCCAGAGGGCAGAGCGGTGATAGGACGTTAAAGGGTATAGGATTAGAGAGAGCGAGATGAGGTTGGAGGTTAGGACGTTTTTCCGGATGGATTTCTCGTTGGTGTTTCACGGTTGGTTTTCAGGATAGGATAGATTTATCATTGGTATTTCTCGGTTGGTTTTTTAAGAAAGAGTAGATTTCTTATCATTCGGTTGGTGTTAAGATGGGGAAGATTTTCCATTAATGTTGTTCGGTTGGTTTTAAGATAGGAGAGATTTTTCTCGTTAGTGCTCCACGGAGTTTAGATCTAGAGAGAGTAGAGGAGTGGGGGTGGGGAGTCAGAGGTAAGGAGGCGTGCGATGTCTGTCGCTACATCCTCCCCTGCCTGTCTGGGCTTCTCTGATATCCTATTCACACCTCAAACCCAGAGGGCAGAGGGGGGATAGGATGTTGAAGGGAATAGAGTTAGAGAGAGATAGAAGAGTGGGGTAAGGGAAGATGGGGAGTCAGAGGTAAGGAGGCGTGCGATGTCTGTCGCTACATCCTCCCCTGCCTGTCTGGGCTTCTCTGATATCCTATTCACATCTCAAACCCAGAGGGCAGAGGGTGATAGGACTGTTGAAGGGAATAGAGTTAGAGAGAGATAGAAGAGTGGGGTAAGGGAAGATGGGGAGTCAGAGGTAAGGAGGCGTGCGATGTTAGGGTTAGGGTTAGGGTTAGGGTTAGGGTTAGGGTTAGGGTTAGGGTTAGGGTTAGGGTTAGGGTTAGGGTTAGGGTTAGGGTTAGGGTTAGGGTTAGGGTTAGGGTTAGGGTTAGGGTTAGGGTTAGTTAAGAGCCATCTACCACTTTTGAAAAACGGCATTTTTGAGCTAGTTCGAGAACCGAGTGGATCATTGGGAATTCTTTTACCACCCAAGGATAGGTCTAGGCCCAGCGGACTTGCTTAAAAAAATGTGGCGCCCCTGGCGTTTTTTTTGGGTACTGCAATTTCGATTTTAAAGTTTAAAAGTGAAGCGTTTTTTTTTTTATTGGATCATGGGAATTCTGAATAGTGCCAGTGGTAGCCCTTGGTCCCTTCTACATCCCCTAGAAATTTGGAGCAATTTGGAGCCCCAAGTTTTAACATTGGACGACTTTTAAAATCGACCTCACGGGGGAAGGGGGTGGATCATGGGATCATGGTGGGGTTGGGTGGTAGGATTTTATGAGGCCGACCTTTGTGCAAAATTTGGCCACCTGTTGGCTTGTTTTGGTATAGAAAATGGGATTTTCATTTTTTTTTTTTTTTTTTCTAAGTGTGGAGTCAAGAAAATTTGTTAGTAAAAAAATAAGTTCCCACAGAAAGTGTCTAGGAGCACGTTTTAGGCCATTTCGAGTCTTTTTTTTTTTAATGTGAAAATTCATTAAATTTTTTTTTTTTTTTTTTTTTTAATAAGATTTTTTTTTTTTTTTTTTGAAATTTGAAAATTCAAATTTTGTTTGTTGTTGTTTTTCTAATTCGAAAATTCATTCAATTTTTTTTTTTTTTTTTTTTTCAAGATGGCGCCGCCCATGGCTGCATTTCCCCCAAACAGATTTCCCCCATTGACAATGCATGGAGAGGCGGTTATTGCACTTACTTGGTTTGGTGAAGTTGTTATTGCACTTACTTGGTTTGGTGAAGTTGTCTGGTAGTCGATCGGGTTAGTCTGTGTTGGCTCAAGTCATGTCATGACCCATTCACTGGGTCAAATTGTTTGGGTTATGGTTTCTTTTTTTTTTTTTTTTTTTTTCTACCCCTTTTTTAGCTGGCTCGGTCCGATCCTGAATCTGCAGGAATTATGTTTCTAACCCCTTCCTAGGCCGAGAAAATAACTTAAAACCAATATTTTTTTTTTTTTTTTTTTTTTTAAGGGTTAGGTTGAGTAGAGGGCACTCAACCATGTGCCGCGCAGCGGCACATGGGAGAGTGCGAGAGAGTTAATCTTTTTTTTTTTTTTTTGTTAACCCTTTTTTAGCTGGGCTCGGTCCGATCCTGAATCTGCAGGAATTAGGTTTCTAGCCCCTTCCTAGGCCGAGAAAATAACTTAAAACCACTTTTTTTTTTTTTTTTTTTTTTTTTTTTTTAAGGGTTAGGGTAGGGAATTAAGGCTAAAGGGTTAAGGTTAGGGTTAGGTGGAGTTCCGTGTCCCATGGTTAGGGTTAGGGTTAGGTTTGGGTTGGGGCGCTAGGGTTAGGTTTTTATAATGACATTCGGCTTTTGATGGTCCTGGGACCCTTGGTGCACTGGCACACCATCTCCCGATCCTTTCATATAATTTTCTTAGGTTTTTTCTTTTTTTTGTTGTTGTTTTCTTTTTTGGTTTTTTTGGTGATTTATGTATTTTTCATTTTTTCATTTTTTTTGTGTTTTCTTTTCTTTTTCTGTAAAGAAGAAATATATATATAATAAAAGATAAAAACAGAGGAAGGGAAGAAGAGCAGGTGGAACCAGCAGCTGGGGTCTGAGGAGGCGCGGAGCAGTCTATTTTGTACCCCCAGGGGGATCAGAGGGAGCAGGGTACCGTCATCGGCAGAGTGCCCAGGGGGCCGGGGCCCCGGGAAACCTCCCATAATGGGGTGGTCGGCGCAGCAAACGGGTCGATAAAAACACTTCTAGTAAAATGGTGCATGCTAATAAAAATGGGGGATAAAGAATCCTACCCATCAACCTTTAAATAAGTAAAAAGTAGTATGCAGGAATAAATAAATATAAAAAGAGAAGAAAGGGTTAGGGTTAGGGTTAGGTTAGGGTTAGGTTAGGGTTAGGGTTAGGGGTTAGGGTTAAGAGCCATCTACCACTTTTGAAAAACGGCATTTTTGAGCTAGTTCGAGAACCGAGTGGATCATGGGAATTCTTTTACCACCCAAGGATAGGTCTAGGCCCAGCGGACTTGCTTAAAAATGTGGCGCCCCTGGCGTTTTTTTGGGTACTGCAATTTCGATTTTAAAGTTTAAAAGTGAAGCGTTTTTTTTTTATGGGATCATGGGAATTCTGAATAGTGCCAGTGGTAGCCCTTGGTCCCTTCTACATCCCCTAGAAATTTGGAGCAATTTGAGCCCCAAGTTTTAACATTGGACGACTTTTAAAATCGACCTCACGGGGAAGGGGGTGGATCATGGGATCATGGTTGGGGTTGGGTGGTAGGATTTTATGAGGCCGACCTTTGTGCAAAATTTGGCCACCTGGTGGCTTGTTTTGGTATAGAAAATGGGATTTTCATTTTTTTTTTTTTTTTTCTAAGTGTGGAGTCAAGAAAATTTGTTAGTAAAAAATAGGTTCCCACAGAAAGTGTCTAGGAGCACGTTTTAGGCCATTTCGAGTCTTTTTTTTTTTAATGTGAAAATTCATTAAATTTTTTTTTTTTTTTTTTTTTTAATAAGATTTTTTTTTTTTTTTTGAAATTTGAAAATTCAAATTTTGTTTGTTGTTGTTTTTCTAATTTTGAAAATTCATTCAATTTTTTTTTTTTTTTTTTTTCAAGATGGCGCCGCCCATGGCTGCATTTCCCCCAAAACAGATTTCCCCCATTGACAATGCATGGAGAGGCGGTTATTGCACTTACTTGGTTTGGTGAAGTTGTTATTGCACTTACTTGGTTTGGTGAAGTTGTCTGGTAGTCGATCGGGTAGTCTGTGTTGGCTCAAGTCATGTCATGACCCATTCACTGGGTCAAATTGTTTGGGTTATGGTTTCTTTTTTTTTTTTTTTTTTTCTAACCCTTTTTTAGCTGGGCTCGGTCCGATCCTGAATCTGCAGGAATTATGTTTCTAACCCCTTCCTAGGCCGAGAAAATAACTTAAACCAATATTTTTTTTTTTTTTTTTTTTTTAAGGGTTAGGTTGAGTAGAGGGCACTCAACCATGTGCCGCGCAGCGGCACATGGAGAGTGCCGAGAGAGTTAATCTTTTTTTTTTTTTTTTTAACCCTTTTTTAGCTGGGCTCGGTCCGATCCTGAATCTGCAGGAATTAGGTTTCTAGCCCCTTCCTAGGCCGAGAAAATAACTTAAAACCAATTTTTTTTTTTTTTTTTTTTTTTTTTTTTTAAGGGTTAGGGTTAGGGAATAAGGCTAAAGGTTAAGGTTAGGGTTAGGTGGAGTTCCGTGTCCCATGGGTTAGGGTTAGGGTTAGGTTTGGGTTGGGGCGCTAGGGTTAGGTTTTTATAATGACATTCGGCTTTTGATGGTCCTGGACCCTTGGTGCACTGGCACACCATCTCCCGATCCTTTCATATAATTTTCTTAGGTTTTTTCTTTTTTTGTTGTTTGTTTTCTTTTTTGGTTTTTTTGGTGATTTATGTATTTTTCATTTTTTCATTTTTTTGTGTTTTCTTTTCTTTTTCTGTAAAGAAGAAATATATATATAATAAAAAGATAAAAACAGAGGAAGGGAAGGAAGAGCAGGTGGAACCAGCAGCTGGGGTCTGAGGAGGCGCGGAGCAGTCTATTTTGTACCCCCAGGGGGATCAGAGGGAGCAGGGTACCGTCATCGGCAGAGTGCCCAGGGGGCCGGGGCCCCGGGAAACCTCCCATAATGGGGTGGTCGGCGCAGCAAACGGGTCGATAAAAACACTTCTAGTAAAATGGTGCATGCTAATAAAAATGGGGGATAAAAGAATCCTACCCATCAACCTTTAAATAAGTAAAAAGTATGTATGCAGGAATAAAATAAATATAAAAAGAGAAGAAAGGGTTAGGGTTAGGGTTAGGGTTAGGGTTAGGGTTAGGGTTAGGGTTAGGGTTAGGGTTAGGTTAAGAGCCATCTACCACTTTTGAAAAACGGCATTTTTGAGCTAGTTCGAGAACCGAGTGGATCATGGGAATTCTTTTACCACCCAAGGATAGGTCTAGGCCCAGCGGACTTGCTTAAAAAATGTGGCGCCCCTGGCGTTTTTTTTGGGTACTGCAATTTCGATTTTAAAGTTTAAAGTGAAGCGTTTTTTTTTTTTATTGGATCATGGGAATTCTGAATAGTGCCAGTGGTAGCCCTTGGTCCCTTCTACATCCCCTAGAAATTTGGAGCAATTTGGAGCCCCAAGTTTAACATTGGACGACTTTTAAAATCGACCTCACGGGGGAAGGGGGTGGATCATGGGATCATGGTTGGGGTTGGGTGGTAGGATTTTATGAGGCCGACCTTTGTGCAAAATTTTGGCCACCTGGTGGCTTGTTTTGGTATAGAAAATGGGATTTTCATTTTTGGGTTAGGGTTAGGGTTAGGGTTAGGGTTAGGGTTAGGGTTAGGGTTAGGGTTAGGGTTAGGGTTAGGGTTAGGGTTAGGGTTAGGGTTAGGATAGGGGGTTTTAACCACACTGCACCCGGGTGCAGACCGTTTTCGGTGGATATCTTTTGACAGCAAGGTGCTAGAGAAACGGGAGGCAGACGCACCCCCCCCCAAAGGGAGGATCAGCTTTCCAACGGTGCCAAGCCCGAGTCCGTGCGACCTTCACCCGCCGAGATATCGAGTCGGGCATCACATATGGTGCTGGCTGTAGCATGTTTGCACAGCGAAATCCTAAGTGTGCTCCGTTGAGGTCCCCTCAGCAGCCACCAGATGGCAGAAGCGGCCCCTAACCGTCATCACGTGTTAGTTTATTATTATTTCGTTTATTATTATATTATTTATTTATGCAAGTCAGGATGTAGTCTATGAATCTGAAAGAAAAGTAGGTAAAATGCATCGCAATACAACAAATCAAATCTATTATATTCACACACAATATTGATTCCTGTTCCTTCACTTTGTTTTTCCAGTTGGACACACACACACACACACACACACACACACACACACACACACACACACACACACAGTGTCAAAGCTCTAGGTGTTCAAGGAGTATGTCCTTGTTCTTTAGCAGTGGGCCCTAGACTTTAAGGCATAAACTGTTTTGATCCGTGGTCACTTACCTCCATCAAGTAGACGAGACAAACCACTGCACCCACCTCATGAAGTAACAACCATTAGTCTGACACTCAAACCATCAAAGAGCAGCCATTTTGAAAAGTGCAGCCATTTTGACCTCAAATAAAATGGAAATGCAATCAATGGAACCCAAAGGACTATTGTTAGCAGAAGTAAAGTGCTTCGGTGTTTCATCGTGGACATGCCGTTGTTTTTATTCTGTAGGCATGTCCAAACTATTCCACAAAAGGGCAGAGTGGCCCCCTTTTGTCTCCATCTTAAACATTTACTTGTTTATTCATTCACTCCTTCATTTAGTGACAGTCACAGCAAGCCCCAATGGCTCACACTTTTCTCCCTTTAGGCCCCAAAAGCCTGCCTGCTATTGGAGGTCACTGAGGGTCCCACAGACATACACAGAGCTCCCAGCACTGCCCTGTGTATTGTATTAAGTCACAGCAAGCCCCAATGGCTCACACTTCTCTCCCTTTAGGCCCCAAAAGCCTGCCTGCTATTGGAGGTCACTGAGGGTCACACAGACACACACAGAGCACCAAACACTGCCCTGTGTATTGTATTAAGTCACTGACAGGCCCAGAGGCACAGACACAGAGGCTCTGGTCTATGTCTGGGGTGGCATGGGAGAAGTTGGCGGTCCGCTCCCGTGACCCAAAGCATTGTGCGGGGGAGCTGGAGCTCTTTGTATGTATTTTTTGTGTCTATATTTTAATTCACAAAAAAACCTCTTATCTTGGGAGAGTTAAGCACATGTGCTAACGCTTCTCCAAATAAGTGAAAAAGCCCCTTCCCCCCACAGCCTTATTGACTGACAGTATGACCTGTTTTTTGAGTAGTGGTACATGTACTCTCTTGTATTAACTCATGGATTGAGCAGTATCCACATCTGTCTAACATACCTGAGGAAATGTTTAAAACTAGCGTGCATATACATTGGTATCCACAAACAGCAAAACACATCCTCTCTCACTGGAGAACACAGTTTAACTTTTAATTATCAGTGCTAGAATATATACTTGTGTAACTTAAATTGAGGTTCTGTGGTGATTTAAATGGTTTAAATACATAGGTAGGTAGGCCTCATAAGCCGGCTGTCTATTAAAGGTCACTGAGGGTCCCACAGACATACACAGAGCTCCTGTGTATTGTATTAAGTCACAGCAAGCCCCAATGGCTCACACTTTTCTCCCTTTAGGCCCCAAAAGCCTGCCTGCTATTGGAGGTCACTGAGGGTCCCACAGACATACACAGAGCTCCCAGCACTGCCCTGTGTATTGTATTAAGTCACAGCAAGCCCCAATGGCTCACACTTCTCTCCCTTTAGGCCCCAAAAGCCTGCCTGCTATTGGAGGTCACTGAGGGTCACACAGACACACACAGAGCACCAAACACTGCTCTGTGTATTGTATTAAGTCACTGACAGGCCCAGAGGCACAGACACCTCCCCAGGTAGATGTCATGATAGGATTGATGTGCAACTCCAGTGGGATTACAGCTATCTCTCTCTTTCTCTCTCCTCCCCCCCTCACTCTTTCTCTCTCTCACTCCTTCTCTCTCTCACTCCTTCTCTCTCTCACTCCTTCTCTCTCTCACTCCTTCTCTCTCTCTCTCTCTATCCCTCTCTCTCCCTCTCCCTCTCTCTCTCACTCCTTCTCCCTCTCACTCCTTCTCCTTCTCCTTCTCCCTCTCACTCCTTCTCCTTCTCCTTCTCCCTCTCACTCCTTCTCCCTCTCACTCCTTCTCCTTCTCCCTCTCACTCCTTCTCCCTCCTTCTCCCTCTCACTCCTTCTCCCTCTCACTCCTTCTCCTTCTCACTCCTTCTCCCTCTCACTCCTTCTCCCTCTCACTCCTTCTCCCTCTCACTCCTTCTCCCTCTCCCTCCTTCTCCCTCTCACTCCTTCTCCCTCTCCCTCCTTCTCCCTCTCCCTCATTCTCCCTCTCCCTCATTCTCCTTCTCTGCCCTGCTTAATTAATAGTGATTAATAGTGTCAGAGTGTATGGAAGTATGCACATGGAAGTGTAAGCATTAGAGCATTCATAACTCTATTGCTGGATGTATTGGTAGTGTTTGCGTGCATGGAAGTTTGCACATGGAGCCAGTGTTTCCCCCACGTTGGGGGTCTTATTGTCGGATAGATTAATAGTGTCAGAGTGTATGGAAGTATGCACATGGAAGTGTAAGCATTAGAACATTCATAACTCTATTGCTGGATGTATTGGTAGTGTTTGCGTGCATGGAAGTTTGCACATGGAGCCAGTGTTTCCCCCACATTGGGGGTCTTATTGTCGGATAGTTTAATAGTGTCAGAGTGTATGGAAGTATGCACATGGAAGTGTAAGCATTAGAACATTCATAACTCTATTGCTGGATGTATTGGTAGTGTTTGCGTGCATGGAAGTTTGCACATGGAGCCAGTGTTTCCCCCACGTTGGGGGTCTTATTGTGGGATAGATTAATAGTGTCAGAGTGTATGGAAGTATGCACATGGAAGTGTATGCATTAGAACATTCATAACTCTATTGCTGGATGTATTGGTAGTGTTTGCGTGCATGGAATAAAATAACCTGTTTGTAAATATATATCTATGTTTTGTGTCCTTCAATGTTTGACATATTATTGATTGCATTAGTTCACATCTTTTATATTAGTTGACAGTAGTTCATTGGAAAAACAAAAAACAACCTCACATATAAACAAAATGAAGCAACTGTCCCATATTCCTATAAATGCATTTGAAGTAGACATTGAGACTCACAAAAAATGGACGCTATAGGACAGCGATCATGATTTGTCTCGATATCAGAATAACAACAATGGGTCAAATAGCAATGGCTGGTGGATTGGCCATGAAGTAGGTCTGTAGATATGCAGTGTACGTTTGTCCAGGCCCTGCAAGTCAGGATGTAGTCATTTTTCTGATCACCAGCCACCACTGTTATCCATATTCATATATTGATATTACCGCGGGCACCACATATGCTGCTGGCTGTAGCAGGTTTGCACATGCAGCGAAATCCAAAGTGTGCTCCGTTGAGGTCCCCTCAGCAGCCACCAGATGGCAGAAGCGGCCCTTAACCGTCATCACGTGTTCGTTTTCGGTGGATATCTTTTGAGAGCAAGGTCCTAGAGAAACGGGAGGCAGACGCACCCCCCCCAAAGGGAGGATCAGCTTTCCAACGGTGCCAAGCCCGAGTCCGTGCGACCTTCACCCGCCGAGATATCGAGTCGGGCATCACATATGGTGCTGGCTGTAGCCAAGGCGCCCAGGATAGGGGGTTTTAACCACACTGCACCCGGGTGCAGACCGTTTTCGGTGGATATCTTTTGACAGCAAGGTGCTAGAGAAACGGGAGGCAGACGCACCCCCCCCCAAAGGGAGGATCAGCTTTCCAACGGTGCCAAGCCCGAGTCCGTGCGACCTTCACCCGCCGAGATATCGAGTCGGGCATCACATATGGTGCTGGCTGTAGCATGTTTGCACAGCGAAATCCTAAGTGTGCTCCGTTGAGGTCCCCTCAGCAGCCACCAGATGGCAGAAGCGGCCCCTAACCGTCATCACGTGTTAGTTTATTATTATTTCGTTTATTATTATATTATTTATTTATGCAAGTCAGGATGTAGTCTATGAATCTGAAAGAAAAGTAGGTAAAATGCATCGCAATACAACAAATCAAATCTATTATATTCACACACAATATTGATTCCTGTTCCTTCACTTTGTTTTTCCAGTTGGACACACACGCGCGCGCGCGCGCGCGCACGCACACACACACACACACACAAACACACACACACACACACACACACACACACACACACACACACCACACACACACACACACACACACACACACAGTGTCAAAGCTCTAGGTGTTCAAGGAGTATGTCCTTGTTCTTTAGCAGTGGGCCCTAGACTTTAAGGCATAAACTGTTTTGATCCGTGGTCACTTACCTCCATCAAGTAGACGAGACAAACCACTGCACCCACCTCATGAAGTAACAACCATTAGTCTGACACTCAAACCATCAAAGAGCAGCCATTTTGAAAAGTGCAGCCATTTTGACCTCAAATCAAATGGAAATGCAATCAATGGAACCCAAGACTATTGTTAGCAGAAGTAAAGTGCTTCGGTGTTTCATCGTGGACATGCCGTTTGTTTTTTATTCTGTAGGCATGTCCAAACTATTCCACAAAAGGGCAGAGTGGCCCCCTTTTGTCTCCATCTTAAACATTTACTTGTTTATTCATTCACTCCTTCATTTATTAATTTGTTTGTTAGTTTTTTTCTTGTAGCTGCTTATGTGAAGACGTCGACAGCTTGGAAGACGTCCAAGCTGTCCGACGACCAGGACGAGCTCAGGCCCCCCGTGGTGTCAGCAGCCATGTGCTTGCCCAACCCAGTCTCACCAATATGCGTACAGATCGCACGGTTTGACACTTTCAAAATGCGTGCAGTACATACGCCAAATGACCATTTCGCGTGCATATGATACGCAAAACCCAGCATTAACTACTGTGGAGGGAGGATGCGTCCATTTCGCGTGCATATGATACGCAAATCCCAGCATTAACTGAATGGGAAATGCAATATTTTAGGACAGATTCACCATTAAACGTGTTTCTAATGACATTTCTAGCGAGAAATGTACTTTTTCCTTGAATAATCTTCAGTCAGTGAATGTGTATGATCTTTATTAATCTTTATTATCTGAATGGGAAATGCAATATTTAAGGACCGATTCACCGTTAAACGTGTTTCTAATAACGTTTCTAGCGAGAAATATACTTTTTACTTGCATAATCTTCAGTCAGTGATTGTGTCTGATCTTTAGTTTTATAGTTATTAGGAGTTGATCGGCTCGCTCGCATGTTTCAACGACGTCAGGTTGCTTTCGCTAAACTAGCAGCTCACGTGCTTCCGGCGTTTGTGTTATTAAACTGTTACTTTATGTAACTTTTAATGATATCATCTTGTTAGAAACACGTATATCTGAGAGCCAACCCAGTCGCCAAAATCATACCTACGTTGACACTGTACGTTTCGTGAACACTGGATTACGTCGCATTTCAACATAAAATTGCGTGTTATACACACACACACACACGCACGCACATGCACAGACACACACACACACACACACACAAGCACACACAAGCACACACACGCACGCACAGACACACAGACACACACACACACACACACACACACACACACACACACACACACACCACACACACACACACACACACACACACCACACACACACGCACACACGCACACGGTGCATTTCGCTGCTAAAACCACAACAAAAAAATATTCCCTCAAATATTATTACTTTCAAAACGTTGGCCAAAATGGCCAATAATATCATTTTTTTTTGGGATGCTTCTAGGACATTTTGGGTGGATTTTTGAACGGTATGTGGGGGGCACGTTTTTTGCAGGAAGATCTGGCTCCACCCCGGCGTGGTGGCGTCTCCTTTTGACCTTTTGACCCCAGACTTCTGGGGGAATAGCTGAATCAATTCATTAGTCAATCAGAAGCATGTAAATATCTTTCCGGTGGCGGAAGAGGGTCAAACAAGGTGTCTTTCAACATCTACCCTTCCAGGCGATTGCAACGGTGCCACACATGAGCATATTCGAACATGTTTAATGGTAGTAATTAGCTGTCGAAATTGGAGGCCTTAATCAATAATGAGCAGCTATTGATTTGCTTCCCGATAGAAATTTGAAACAAATGACATGTTATTTAGCATCTACACGTTGAGCTGAGTCCAATGACACCAAGCATGACACTCTAGCAAATTGTAACATTTATTTGACATGGTACACCTAGGTCTAGGACATGATCTCGGTGTAGCAAGAGGCCGAGCTTGATCTCATTGGACTCAGCTTAACGTGTAGATGCTAATTAA
This sequence comes from Gadus chalcogrammus, assembly GCF_026213295.1. Taxonomy (NCBI): domain Eukaryota; kingdom Metazoa; phylum Chordata; class Actinopteri; order Gadiformes; family Gadidae; genus Gadus; species Gadus chalcogrammus. Next base: position 7,027 of record NW_026613500.1, on the reverse strand, counting down.
CATGTAATTTGTCAAAATCTCCATCGGGAAGCAAATCTATAGCTGGTCATTATTGATAAAGGCCTCCAAAATCGACAGCTAATTACTACCCCGAAACATATTCAAATATGATCATGTGTGGCACTGTTGCAATCGTCTCGAAACGTAGATGTCAAAGGACACCTTGTTTGCTCTGCTGCACCACCGGGAAGATATTTTCATACTTCTAATGGATTGATTCATATTTTAAGGTTCTCGGAGTGAGACTTTAAGTGGCCTGCAGCAGAAGTGTTGCGACGAAAGATGATATCAAGAGATTTATAGAATATTCCCATTCACATTATGATTCTTCGTCGTAACTTCCGACCAAACATCCTTTACATTCACAGAGCGAAGATTATGAAAGTCCAGGCTCAGCAAGTGCTCCATCTCGTTGCACCTGCACCCAGCGGCTCGCTTGCAAGATTTTGGCCTGAAGTTCTTCCCAGACCTATACCCTAACAGTCCAATATGCATATCTGAGAATCAGGCCTCTCTTCAATAATGACAAAATGTAATGAGAGAAATACAGATTCACTTTTTGTTATCTCATAAGCGGCGTGGTGCCGGCTCCTTTTGACCTTTTGACCCCAGACTTCAAAGACGTGGCCACAGGCCAGCTGTGTCTACACACCTTTAGCCACAAATGTACACCTCCATCCCACAAAAAATGGGGACTAGAAACTAACCTCTGTCTTATGTACATACACTGTACTGTTGGAGGTCACGCCCCTTTGCCAACCTTTTCGAGATAGCTAGGGATGCTAAAATGTTTACACACATTTCCCGGGGCCCCGTGTACGACATTATCCGAGATTTGGAGTTCTAGCCCTTAGAGATAAAAAGTTTTCCCAAATGGAGTGTCATTTGGACAAAGCCCCTCAGAAGTGTAGCCTGCAAGACCTAATGGTTCAGAATGTGGTGGAAAAAGAGTTTTTGAGATAGGAAGGTCCTACTGCCCTGAAATTTTAATACCCTTATTCTAGGGCCTAACTGGGACCTCCGCACCGAAACTTGGCCGGTCGGACCCCGAGGGCAGGAAGGGGGGGCCCTTCCTGCCCGAGACTTGGCGCGGTCAGACCCCAAGGGCAGGCCCCCCCTTCCTGCCCTCGGGGTCCGACCGGGCCAAGTTTCGGTGCGGGGGTCCCAGTTAGGCCCTAGAATATGGTATTCAAATTTCAATGTTTGACATATTTCAATGTTTGACATATTTATTGATTGCATTAGTTCCACATCTTTTATATTAGTTGACAGTAGTTCATTGGAAAAACAAAAAAACAACCTCACATATAAACAAAATGAAGCAACTGTCCCATATTCCTATAAATGCATTTGAAGTAGACATTGAGACTCACAAAAAATGGACGCTATAGGACAGCGATCATGATTTGTCTCGATATCAGAATAACAACAATGGGTCAAATAGCAATGGCTGGTGGATTGGCCATGAAGTAGGTCTGTAGATATGCAGTGTACGTTTGTCCAGGCCCTGCAAGTCAGGATGTAGTCATTTTTCTGATCACCAGCCACCACTGTTATCCATATTCATATATTGATATTACCGCGGCACCACATATGCTGCTGGCTGTAGCAGGTTTGCACATGCAGCGAAATCCAAAGTGTGCTCCGTTGAGGTCCCCCGAGTCCGTGCGACCTTCACCCGCCGAGATATCGAGTCGGGCATCACATATGGTGCTGGCTGTAGCATGTTTGCACAGCGAAATCCTAAGTGTGCTCCGTAGAGGTCCCCTCAGCAGCCACCAGATGGCAGAAGCGGCCCCTAACCGTCATCACGTGTTAGTTTATTATTATTTATTTTATATCATTCAACTGTATATGTGTAGTTACAGGCGGGGGTGTGTAGGTCTGTAGATATGCAGTGTAAGTTTGGGGTTATGGTAGGGAGGGTTAGGGTTATGGTTATGGTTAGGTGATTGGGTTATGGTTAGGGTTATGGTTATGGTTAGGCCGTTTTCGGTGGATATCTTTTGAGAGCAAGGTCCTAGAGA